>NC_090731.1:34726175-34736175 GCF_036898095.1 Palaemon carinicauda | reverse complement strand
ATATATATATATATATATATATATATATTTATATATATATATATATATATATGTCTTTATATATATATATGTATATATATATATATATCTTTATATATATATATATATATATATATATATATATATATATATATATATATATATATATATATATATATGTATATATATATGTATGTATATATATTTATATATATATACATATATGTATATATATATATATATATAACGGATTTTGAGCGAAGCGAAAAATCTATTTTTGGGTGAGATAGCCATGTCGTCCTGATGGAAGTTCCTATAGGGTAGCTTCCTAGGGTATATTACAACTACGGCGATATTCCCAGAGAATTTACCTTAAGGTACCAGAATTCTAACTCCTGGAGCGAGTATCCCTCGTGAAAGGGATATCGCGACATATCAGAGGACGTATTCTAGACACGTCACATGGCAATCTACGACCTGAACAGAGATTCGTCTTGTAGGAGGGAGATTGACGAGATACGAATTCGGGAAAGAAAAAGGGGAGCCGCTCCCAAGGCTTCCCTATCCCCCGATTCGTATGCGTGCCTGGCGCCAATCCTGGCGCCATCTGTATTCCTTGTAGCGTACACGAGGTGCTACAGATACTGTATGTAGGGAGGGGTCCTACAGCCCTTTCTTAGAAAGGCAAGGGCGGGTCCATCAGGACGACATGGCTATCTCACCCAAAAATAGATTTTTCGCTTCGCTCAAAATCCGTTTTTTGGGCTCAAGCCATGTCGTCCTGATGGAAGTGTACCAGAGCATTACTGTATCTGTGGATTCTCAGAACGTGCCGTACTCCCCGGAGATATTTATTCCCGGTCGACTAGACCTAGAGACCTAAGATGTTACCGTTATACATCTTTTCAACTAACTATAAACTATGTTAGAGCTTCCTGCCCCCTACAGGGAAGAGTCCTACTAGACTCTGGAAAGTCTCGAAGAGTACATATATCTATGTATGAATACCAGGCAAGCTAATATAGTGGTCTCGCCCTATATTAAGTAAAGCATAGTTTGTATAGAACCACTGCGTCAATATATTGACCAGTCATCCGCACAATACTTGTATTGGACAAAGGTTTATATCCGCATAGGAAGAAACTAATAAAACCGCCCTCGTCCCTTTATGGGACGGAGTCCTCCCATTAGGGGACTTACATAAACCAATGCAACATAGCTTGCAAAACAGAACAATTCTATCAGAATTATCCCAGATAAGATACATAGAATTAAAATGCTCAATTATACCAATAAATTGACACAGGTGAAAGAGACGCAAGGTTCTCAAGAACAAGTTTATTGACAGATAATAAACAGACAGGTTAACAACAAATATATATATTTATATAAAAGAGGGTAACCCAAAACTTTAAGCATAAGTATGATAGTAAACAGAACTTGTTTATCTGAAAGAAAAACCATTAAACACCACTTTAATGAGATACCAAGGTATCAAGTCATAAAAAATCTGTATTACAAATCAATCACATTAGCGTTAGAAACGCTTGGCACACATGTCTGAACTTATGCAAGGTTCACCTTTGAAGGAAGGAACAGTCTATATGGGCACTTGGTGCCCTCATTTAGTTTGTAGTACAGTATGTACCTACACACTCACCCTGGACTTAATCGTCCCAATTAAGACCACTGTTCCTCGCAGAGTTAAACAGTAGGGTTAACTACACGACCCACTGCTACCACAGATCTCTTAAGTTCCTCTACTTGCTTCGCATAGTGGCGAAAGAACACCCTGGAAGACTTCCAGCCCGTGTATGAACGGAGATGTTCAAAATCCATACAATTAAAGAAATTTAGGGATGAGGCAACTTTCCTCGGATCGTGACCTGCGGGTGTACTGTCAGGATCCGCTCTACGAATAAAATATGTCATTTTCGCTCTGAGTTGATTCAGAGATAAATTTGAGCCTGATGTTTCTCCCCTGAATAGTTGACTACCCTTGAAGTCTGAAGTTCTACGAAGATAGACCTTTAGGCATTCTACTGGACATAGAGATGCATCTTCTTTCAGAGGACAGATTCTCCAGGGACCCCACCTGTTGGTGGGTAACTCATTCTTGGCGAGAAACGTAGGATCCGGAAACAGGTTCAGCTCCCCCCCATCCAGGAACTGAACACGACCTGCCTCTCTCGAGAGGGCTACGATCTCACTAACCCTGGCCCCGGACGCGAGTGCAAATAGGAAAATAACTTTTTGCGTCAAATCCTTTAACGCACATTCTTCATTGCTCAACAAGGAGGCGAAATGAAGAACTTTGTCTAAAGACCATGAGATGGGCTTTGGAGGTGCTGAAGGTCTGAGCCTAGCGCAGGCTTTCGGAACTTTATTAAAGATCTCGTTACCTAGGTCGATCTGGAAGGCAAATAAAATGGGTCTCATCAAAGCCGATTTACACACTGAAATCGTGTTAGCTGCCAATCCTTGGCCATGGAGATGGATGAAGAAAGATAAGCAGAAATCTGTTGAGATCTCCTGCGGATTCTTTGCCTTTACAAAGGCCACCCATTTTCTCCAAGATGACTCATATTGCCTTCTAGTCGATTTGCACTTGTATTCCTCTAGGAAGTCTATGCTGGCTTTCGAAATCCCGAAGCGCTTTCTCACCGCTAGGGCGAGAAAATCATGAGCTGCAGGGTCTGGGTTTTCTGTAATGAAGCGCAGACAGTCGACTTCTGGACTCGCTGGGTCAGAACTGGATGTGGTAGCGGCACGAACTTCATCTGTAGTTCCAACGCCAAGGGGAACCACATGCTGTTCGCCCACTTGTGGGCCACTATTGCCGCTACCCCCTTGAAGGATCTCAGTTTGTTGAGGACCCTCAACAGAAGGTTGTGAGGAGGGAACAGATAAATCCTGGACCATCTGTTCCAGTCGAGGGACATTGCGTCCACTGCTTCCGCTAAGGGGTCCTCGTACGGGGACACGTACAGGGGCAACTTCTTGTTGTCTTTCGTCGCAAAGAGGTCTATTTAGAGTTCTGGGACTTGATTCAGAATGAAGGAAAATGATCCTGCGTCTAAGGACCATTCCGACTCTATCGGTGTGAACCTGGATAGAGCGTCCGCTGTCACATTGCGGACTCCTTGAAGGTGAACTGCCGACAGGTACCACTTCTTCTTTTCCGCCAATCGGAAAATGGCTAACATCACTTGGTTGAGAGGTGGTGACCTCGACCCTTGTCGATTCAAGCATCTCACAACCACCTCGCTGTCTGTCACCAATCTTATGTGGATCGAGTGACGCGGGGAGACTTTCTTTAAGGTAAGGAGCACTGCCATAGCTTCTAGAAAGTTTATATGAAAGGTCCTGAATAGCTTGGACCAAGTCCCCTGGACTTTTTTCCGATGAGAGTGACCTCCCCATCCCTCCTTTGAGGCGTCTGAGTGAATCGTCAACGACGGGGGAGGTGGCTGAAGAAGAACAGACTTCTTTAGATGTCTGGCTTGGGACCAAGGTCTGAGAAGAGTACGTAGCCGAGGCGGCACTGGTCTTCTCAGGTCTCTTCGCGCGTTTGATGCATACCTTCTCCAAACTCCGGTTGCATCCTTTAGCTGTGCTCTTAGCACTGGGTCTGTCACTGAAGCAAACTGGAGAGAGCCTAGTACTCTCTCCTGTTCGCGTCTTGATATCCTTTCGGAATCTAGAAGTCTCTTGACAGAGCCCGCTATCTCCTTCCTTTTCTTCATTGGGATGGAGAAACTGTGTGACAAAAGGTCCCAGTGGATTCCCAGCCACTGGAACTTTTGGGATGGAGAAAGTCGAGACTTTTTCTTGTTGATCTTGAAGCCTAGGTACTCTAGGAACTGGATCACCTGACTGGAAGCTTGCAAGCATTCGGTCTCGGATGCTGCCCACACCAGCCAGTCGTCCAGGTAGGCTACTACCTGAATTCCCTTTAGGCGTAATTGTTTGAGAGCTGCGCTCGCAAGCTTCGTGAAAATCCTTGGGGCTATGTTTAGCCCGAATGGCATGGCTCTGAAGGCGTACAGTTTTCGTTGTAGCCTGAACCCTAGGTAGGGGGAGAGTCGACGGCTGATTGGAATGTGCCAATAGGCGTCTGACAAGTCTATAGAGACTGAGTATGCCCTCTTGGGCAGTAAGGTCCTTATGTGTTGCAGTGTTAGCATCTTGAATTTGCAATTCACTATGAACTTGTTGAGTGGTGACAAGTCCAGAATGACTCTGAGCTTTTCCGAGTCTTTCTTGGGAACACAAAACAGCCTCCCTTGGAATTTGATGGACTTCACCTTTCGGATCACATTTTTCTCCAACAGTTCTTGAACGTACTCCTCCAAAATGGGGGTGGAGTGTTGGAAAAACCGAAGGCATGGGGGTGGAGTGCTGTACCAGCTCCAACCCAGTCCATTCTTGAGTAGGCTTTGGGCCCAGGGATCGAAGGTCCAGCGATCCCAAAATTTCATCAGTCTCCCTCCTACCGGTATCATTTCACTTGGACTGCCGTCCTGAGGTCTTGCCTCCCTGACCACGACCACCTCTGAATCCCCTTCCCCTTGAGGGGCGCCTAGACGAGCCTCTGGCTGCTCCTCTAGGTTTTGCACGAAAGGAAGAAGACTGTCCTTCGAACGTTGGGGCGAATGTGGTTGACTGACCTGGCACCGCCTGGGGTACCCACTGAAAGGCAGTCGGGGTTTGTGCCACCATCTGGGGCACTGGAGGCAAAGGCAATTGCAGTTGCTGTTGCTGTCTATAAGGCTTGGCTGGCCGAGATGGTAGCCTAGTCTTCATATTCTTCCTCTTTGGTTGAGGACCCTCATCCGGGGAAGATTTTCTTTTGATAGCCAGGCCCCACTTCTGGAGAAGATTTCTATTCTCCACGGCGGCCTTATCAACAACCTCTTTGACCACATCGGTAGGGAAAAAGTCTTTTCCCCAAATGTTGGAGGAGATTAACTTCCTTGGCTCGTGTCTCACCGAAGCCCCGGTGAACACGAACTCCCTGCAAGCTCTCCTTGCCTTGACGAAGTTATAAAGGTCCTTCGTCACTGTGGCTAAGTGAGACTTAGCCACTACCATGAACATTTCATGGACCTTGGGGTCACTTGCCATCGTCTCGAGAGTAGTCTGATGAGACATTGAGGCAGCCAGTCTTTCTTTTGTCTCGAACTCTCTTCGTAAAAGAGATTCGGACAGCTTGGGGAGGTCCTCGCCGAATTGCCGTCCGGCAATATCAGCCTCCAACTTTCCCACTGAGAATGTTAGATGGACATCCTTCCAGTCTTTGTGGTCCATAGGTAGAGCCAGCGACAAGGGTTTACACTCCTCCAGGGAGGGGCAAGGCTTGCCGGCCTCGACTGCCTTTAGGACAGCCGCAAACCCTTTCTGTAAAAAGGGGAAGGCTCTATCAGGAGAGGACACAAACGAAGGGAGCTTCTTGCTCAATGCAGCTACCTTCGAATTCGAGAAGCCCCTCTCTTTCATCGAGGATGAAAGTAGGGCTTGAGCCTTAGCGTGGTCCATAACAATGACCTCCTTCGGCTCTGTCTCCTCCCTTGAAGCTGGTTCTTTTCTCAGCCGGACATAGCAGTCCGGATATGATGCCTTGCTGGGCCAGAATTCTACCTCCTCTAGGGGAACTGAACCCAGCTTATCCGAAATGACGATCTTTCCAGTCGTCATCGGCATGTGCTCAGCATACCTCCATGGGTTAGCATCTGAGCATATGGGAAGGTCTTTCACATTGAGCCTTTTCCGGGGCCCATGTGATTCTGCCAGGGACTGCATACGCAGTTCCATTGCAGCCGCCTTCTCCTGATTCTCCTTCTGCATTTGTTGGATCATTCCAACAATCGAAGAGAGGGCCTGTCCCAGTTCTACTGGGAGGCCAGCCGATGTTGAGGGGATAGGCTCCGGCATCTGAACCGGAGTAGCCGACACCTCGTCGACCTCATCCTCTACGACATCCGGGGTTTGAACTTGATCCTGACCTTCTGCCAGGAGGTCTTCTTCCAAACGATCGTCCAGGTCAGACATCCTGTCACACAACTGGATGTCTTGCATCGCATCTGCGACTTCCTCGTCCACCTGGACTTGATCTTGAAGGATCTCCTCTTGAGGCTGGGGAATCACTGCTTCAGCTGATGCCTGGGGAAAAAGATACGCCCTCATCTTCTCACTTGGAAGATAAGGGCCAGAGGTGTTCTTCTTGAAGCCCCTTACCCAAGTACGAAGCTTTTCCCTAGCTATATCCCTTGATTCCGCCGTTCTAGGGGAATCAAAAGCCTCAGTAATCAGGTTAGTGCATACAGTACATACCTGAGGGTCCCAATACTGGAGATCATCCTTGGAGACAGCGCATGCTGCGTGTCTCCTACAACACTCATGTCCGCAGAGGTTCTTGCTGCGGACATTGCAGAAAACATTTCCGCACTTCGGAGGGTCCTCCTGTAAAGAGAAGAAATTTCCATGAGTATCAAGTGAACTATGTATCACTGGATATGCATAGTATAGCATAACAATTCATAAATGAAAGACACACACTTGTGTTTCCCTCACAACCCATTGTTGCAGCCTTCCGGATAATAAAATCAAAAATGGTTTATCTCTACTAGAGTAACCAATGCAAGGTTTCCAGAGGAAACAGGTGGAGCTCACACCTAGGCAATGATTTTAAAAATCCTGGATAATAGACGGGGAAGAACTCTGCTTCCTGTCTGAGGGCAACAGCAAAGGGCTGTGTAAGAAAACACAATAGTGTTAGAAGATACAGTGCTGTACCTAAACTTTTACTATAGTTTTCTTCTTACTGTATATGCTATACAGAAGAATACTAGTACAGTATAGGAGGATGTGTGCCGGCCTGCCTTTGCCGGCCGGCACACACCACAATTAGCTTTAAAGTATACTACTTAACAGCTATAGGGCGGCAGCCCTCTGGTTCAAATGCCTGTGCCGGCGGCAGCAGCTGCCGGCCAGCAACAGCCAGTGTTGGCCGGCAATGATTGCCGGCCAGCAACTACACAAGGTAGTACCCAGCTGCCGGCCACACTCTTGGTGACCGGCAGACAAGGACTGACATAAGCCGGCCGGCAAAGGTACAAGACCGATGCCAGCCGGCAGCAAAAGAACCAGAAGACTACCCCTGCCCGGCTGCCGGCCTCATAGGCCGGCAGCCGGCCTCATAGGCCGGCTGCCGGGACAGGTACAGCACTAGAAGAAAATAGAATGGATGCCGGGATAAGAGTGTACACAACCCCCCAAGCCCGGCAACCGAAAGAGTGCATATAAGGAAGGGGAGAAACTTAATTCAGGCTTCCTTGACCAATGCCGTCCGGCTCTGCCGGCAGGCATGGATGAGGGACCAAGAGAGGTCTGGGCAGCACTCGAAAACATAAGACCTTTGCCGTCCAGCGTCTCTGCCGGCCGGCAATGGGCTTAGTCAATCCATATCCCAACCTATACTAGGTCCAGAAGTAGAATGACATATGGTACAGTAATACCCCTGCCGGCCAGCTCTGCCGGCCGGCAAGGTACAGTACAGTAATGGCTAGGCCATTACGGAGATAGAGGGGGAAGGGACAAGAGGGTCCTGCCAACCTTGCTTTAGTGACAGATCACCCGCAGCCAAGAACTCTGTCTTAGCCTAAGGGAGATCTAAGGGAAAGGGCCAGCGCAGTAGTATAATACCTGCCAGCTTCCAGAGCACCAAAGCAAGGAAGGCGTTGCAACTCCCAAGGGAAGATTTATCCTCCCCGAGAACAGCAACAGGACTTAGTCTGGTCGATCACACAAGAAGGAATCATAACTACAGAAACCTTCGACAGTGACCTAAGGGAGCTCAGCTCCCTTTGTAAGTGTTAGGTCAGCGAGGGAGACTCTGCCCCAAGCCAAACAACACGGACTCAGACTAAAAACTCTGTTGTTCTGACCCTCTTTGAACCAGACTCTGCTGGAACAGGAAGGTACAGTAACACCCTAGTATAGTTTTATCGAAAATAAATTCGGAAAAAACCACTTAGGGATAAGCCCAAGGCTTAAACAGAGGGAAAGGGATTGCATACCTTCTCCGAAGAAAAGAAAGCAACCGGGGAGTATGATAAAGTATACTAAGGCTCCATAAGCAATTAGCCTAGGCACCAAGAGAATCGATTACCTAATTCACCGAAACTCTCACGTATACAATCTTGGAAATATTCCACACAGTCTAAAATGTATAAAATATATAGCCTAAAGCTTCAATAAAATTTTAATTACACTCGGAAAAACCATAATCATGCATTAAGTACTAGGACCAAACGACTAGGCTACATGGCCTAGCGTAGGCCAGAATGGCGAATACTTCGCCAAATAATACTAAGCACGAAAGGAAATCCTATGTAAAGCTAAATAGCTAAATTTTATTAAGCAAAACATCCAGGAAGGTCACTCTGACTAACTAATTTATACCTAGCGAGTGACAGTGTCCAGGACACCTCTGGTAGGCTACGGCTCTTGTATCAAAGATTAATCCTATTAATCACTCAAAATTTTACCAAGAGCCTACATTTATACATAACAGACACTATACTCAACTTATCCGAGGTCAAACGAAGACGAAGAAGCCATGAAAAGCTGAATACATCAAGATTTGCGAGAAAAACAGGAAAAAACACCGAGTTGTTAAGCTACGCAAAAAGGAATACAGATGGCGCCAGGATTGGCGCCAGGCACGCATACGAATCGGGGGATAGGGAAGCCTTGGGAGCGGCCTCCCCTTTTTCTTTCCCGAATTCGTATCTCGTCAATCTCCCTCCTACAAGACGAATCTCTGTTCAGGTCGTAGATTGCCATGTGACGTGTCTAGAATACGTCCTCTGATATGTCGCGATATCCCTTTCACGAGGGATACTCGCTCCAGGAGTTAGAATTCTGGTACCTTAAGGTAAATTCTCTGGGAATATCGCCGTAGTTGTAATATACCCTAGGAAGCTACCCTATAGGAACTTCCATCAGGACGACATGGCTTGAGCCCAAAAATACATATATACAGTATTTATATATATATATCTATATATACACACACACACATATATATGTATATATATTCATATATATACATTTATAAATATATATATATATATATATATACATATATACATATATATATATATATATATATATATGTATATATACATATACATGCATGTGTAAATAGTAGTGTAGAATATTCTTTTCACACTGATATAAATTTTAACGACAAAGCAACGAGTTCAGATGAGCAGAAGACGTCGATTAGTTAACACAGAAATCCCAGGTTGATTATTCATAATTAGCAATTAATTACACTCTTGCCCATTAGTGTCAGTTTGTATCTGAGTCTCTCGTATATTCCAGGTTACTGGCCTTAATACAAGAAGATTGTAAACGAGAGAAATGATGGAATATTATTGTGTTTATGCACACTAAGGGAGAGCGAGCTTATGCAAGGGTTCATATATCTTCGAAATTCATTATTCATATTTTGATTATCAATTTAATTACAGTGCATCCTATCTCATCTGATACTCCTCTTCAGACATATCATTCATAATGAATTATTTTATTTTTCAAGGATCTGTGATATAAGTGTGATCCTTTTCTTTTTCAGAAAGCATTTGAGTGAATCATAGTGATTAGTTTATGTACAATTTTCCTGGCTGAATTAGTACGAGTCTTATATTGGTTTGCTATCTATAAATGACCTCATACAATACTATGTTTTTTTTTCTTATTAATGTTGAGAAATTAAGTAAAGTATTAATAATATTGTGGGTCTTGTGTCATTGAATGTACATGTGACTTATTTTGTCCTGAATTTCAATGGCAGAATGTTGTTCATTACCATTCCCTTATATATTAATATTTAGATTTTATAGAAAATGTATGAATTTCACTTTCTCTCTCTCTCTCTCTCTCTCTCTCTCTCTCTCTCTCTCTCTCTATTTTTTTTCGCCACGATCAACAAAGCTGCACTAGTCAGGGTCAC
>NC_090731.1:34716175-34721175 GCF_036898095.1 Palaemon carinicauda | reverse complement strand
GTTGAAGATTAACGCAAATGTAGATTGCATGGAATATCAGTGTGATGAAAGACACAAGTTGACGGACTGAAGGAAATTGGAACATGTTTTCTCACAATTGCAATCCTTCCTTCCACGTATCTAGAAATTGTAAAGATGAAACGAAAGAATATCAGGTATTTTGCGGGTGACAGTATACTGTTAAAAATTTGGATTTAAAAACAGTAAAAATCCTGGAATAAATAATGGCAGGCATTTAGCGTTTTTAAAAATGGATATATTGATGTGAAGGCGTAATATTACGGTCACCATCCCATAAAATATAGTAACGAAGTAGGGTAAAAATTACGGTCGCCTGTATTTTACTGAAATACGGCTGAGAAAAGTATATTTTTACTGAGATTTTCATATAAAAATTACGGGTTTTCTTAACAGTTAGCAACTGAATGATCTATCATAGTCAACACTGCAAAGAGAAAGTTACAAATAATTGTTTTAAAAGGGAAAATGAAGAAGAGTTGTAGTTTATATTATAAGTAAACATGCTTTGCCCGTCGGGAACAGGAAATGATCTCTATGTAGCTTTATTTTTTAATTTTTTAAATGCTAAGTAAGCCTCCAAAAGATGCAAGAGTGAAAAAAGAACAGCATTGCGTAAATTTCCTGACACCACAACGATCAGTCAGCTGAGAGATGTAAACGTCAGCAATGTGGTCCTTTGGTTCCTGTACACAGTTTTCCAGTAGATGATGTAGATCACATCATTGAAGTTATCTAGTCTCGAAAAGATAATTAATTCCAAATGAAAATCTTACGGATGAAGCATTGATAGTAGTAATGAGATCAGGCTATAAGTCCAAGGCTACCTTGAACTTTTAATATATTAACCAAATGAAAACAGTATCAATATGGGCAGAGTTCTCTTACTTAATGGTTCACTCGGGCACATTATTCTATCTTATTTATCTTTGTGCTTTTTTCTTTTTAAGTTTACATAGTTTCTATATAAAGATCTATTTAAATGTTGTTACTGTTCTTAAATAGTTCATTTCCATTGTTCATTACTTCTCTACTGGTTTATTTATTTCCTTGTTTTCCTATCTCACTGGGCAATTTTACCCTGTTTGAGCTCTTGGGCTTATAGCATCCTGCTCTTCCAAATAGTGTTGTAGCTTAACTACTACTACTACTACTACTACTACTACTACTACTATTACTACTATTAATAATAATAATAATAATGATAATAATAATAATAATAATAATAATAATGATAATAATAATAATAATAATAATAATAATAATAATAATAATAATAATAGCAGATTTCAATTCCGTTTAAATAAGAGTATGCTAATTAGGTCTTGGAGATGAGATAAGGGTAATTTATATTCTTTAGAACGTAATGACTTAAGAATTGAATGACTATTCTATTACGCAATTCATGCTAAAGTAGTTCAATCTAATCAAATATGTTTGTCCAGTAATGACGCATTCTTAGGGTACAGTCGAGCAAACGGTATTATCAAACATTTCCCATTTCAAAGTGATGTTATTGAAGATATCTTTGGTATTGATGAAATATTTAACGAATTATATATATAAGATAATTCCCTAAGGAGAAAAAACTGGATGTCATGCAAGGTTTAAGCATAAACCTTAAACCTAATAATAGAAACCTTTGAAGAAGTTTTTTTATCAACCTAGATACGATTGATCCTTTTCCAGATACTATCACAGATTTAGATATTCCAATAAGCTATTTTTAGATTCTAATTTTCAAATATTCAAAAGAGCGTTATTGAAGGATTGAAGATTTATCCGATTCCTTTGATTCCCTGTGGCTCTTTCACACTTTTCGCAATTACGATGATTCCGAACGAGTCTGTTGATTTCAATCTCTTTCACCTGATGCTCTTCCATACGGATAAAGGATACAATGAATTTCTGTTACGATGTGTAGAAGGAAAGGCAAAGGAAGGCAAATATGATGAAGGGTTTAGATGGTGTTAATCTAAACTGATGAATGCTTTTCCATTTTATGAGAGAGAGAGAGAGAGAGAGAGAGAGAGAGAGAGAGAGAGAGAGAGATCTACTGATGGATTGATTGCTCTGAAACTTGTCAGAGAGAGAGAGAGAGAGAGAGAGAGAGAGAGAGAGAGATCTAATGATGGATTGATAGCTCTGAAACTTGTCTGACAGAGAGAGAGAGAGAGAGAGAGAGAGAGAGAGAGAGAGAGAGATCTAGTGATGGATTGATTGCTCTAAAACTTGTCTGAGAGAGAGAGAGAGAGAGAGAGAGAGAGAGAGAGAGAGAGAGAGCTCTACTGATGGATTGATTTCTTTGAAACTTGTCTGAGAGAGAGAGAGAGAGAGAGAGAGAGAGAGAGAGAGAGAGAGATCTACTGATGGATTGATTGCTCTGAAACTTGTCTGAGAGAGAGAGAGAGAGAGAGAGAGAGAGAGAGAGATCTACTGATGGATTGATTGTTCTGAAACTTGTCTGAGAGAGAGAGAGAGAGAGAGAGAGAGAGAGAGAGAGAGAGAGAGAGAACTACTGATGGATTGATTGATTTGAAAATTGTCTGACATTGCAGAAATATTCTAAAGGAAAGGCGAAACCACATCTAATACAAAGGGAATATCCATAAGGTGGAGGCAGAAGATTTGCTCCCCGTGCTAGTGAATAAGATGTAGAATTTTTACTGTAATATATTCGAAATAGACGGTAATTATACAGCAAAGACGTAAAAAGCCCTTAAGCATATCCAAATTTTAAAGATAGATATTGATTCCTGTCGTAACTGTAATAAAAATGCAGTTTATATCAAAAAATTATATTGCATTCAATTAAATTTCCCCATGTTACTGAAGAAAAAGGGTTGCAATTACAAAAGCATATTTTCCAATTCCTGATATATATAAATTTTTTATCTTACAAAGTGGGTAAAGCAATTTTTTTTGAGGTCTTAGAGCCTGAAGAAAAAAAAAATCTTCCATTAAATAATACTGATTTATGTGAACCAAGTTGTGATTGCACTGAAAAAAACCTGGTTTATTTACCTGGTCCCTTATAAGTTTTAATAAATATTACTTTTTATGTCAGGAAGCAGAAATGAGTAAGATCACCTGGAAAAAGATACAGCTTAAAATAGTTAGGATAATTCAAGGAATGGTGCTTTAGATTCAAAATTTTCACCGAATTTTCCAGTCGTTTTTCCCCCTCCGTTCAAAAACAATTACGAACTGTTTTTCAATGATAAATCTGTCAATGCATCAAACAAACTATAAGAGTTTATGAACCATGACCCAGTTTTACGATTCTCTGTTTTTGTGGAGAGGTTAATTTGGCGATGGATGCCAAGGACGAGGGAAAATGGATTGCCCTATTTCAAATAATAAACATGTACGTTGCAGTGGTATATTACGAATTGAAATTGAACAAAAGCCATATGAAACAGGAAGCACTCTACCATTGAAAAGTTTAGTTCCATTCGCAAAATATATTGTGAATTTTATATAATGATTATAAACCATTTGGTGATTTGGAACGGTTCATAAAAAGCAGTATGTTACTCAGCCTAATTTTGAGTTGAAGGACTCAAAAAAATTCCATTCGAAAGAAAATTATACAATTATAAACAGCTCTTATTTTATGATTTCTTTTCCCTCTGGTGATTAGCAGTAATATTTGTTTCATCATTTTCATTTCCAGAGGATAAATTTTCTTGGGACTATTGATACCAGAGAGAGTCCTTTCGTCTTTGATCTTCCCTTCTTCCTTTCTCTATTGGGAAGTCGTAACATGATTGTGATAATTAGATTTCTAAGGGTTTTAAGATTAGACCTGGATAGCATCCAGAACATTTGTTAGTTTTTGAAGACAAATGAATTTAGTGCCTAAATGAAAATTTGTCAAGAATGAAGTAAATCTTATGTTTCAACGGAAATAAAACTACTTTCGGGAAAACACTCGACTAATAATCAATTTGTTACAGAAATAAGAAACCACTATTTCTATTTATAAAAGCAGTATCAGCCACATTGAAAACTGTAATTCATCTCAAATATTAATAAGAGTATTGATGATTGAAACTGATATAATGCCAAAAGAAAAATAAAACATAATACGTCCTTCATAAGATTGAAGTTCATCAAAATATGTCGACTATTCGATATTGGATCCTATTGCATAAAGCTGAACACTCATCTTTTGGGTTCAGGCCGACAATAAAAAACTAAAAAAAGTATTAATTGTTTTTTATGTAGAAACTCGATAACAAAGGAATCATTATTTTATGAGAAGGGAAGCACCTTCTACCTGTAAGACTCTTTTTGTTGCAATTTTTATATGTGCATAGCCATCATTATTCACCAGATTTAGTATTTTCGACATGTGTATGCACACACACACACACACACACACACACATATATATATATATATATATATATATATATATAAATGTAAAATATATATATATGTGAGTGTATATATAAATTTCTATTAAAACTACATGCCCTCTATAAACAAAACAAAAAATGGATATTCTCAAAACACGAAGCGATCAAAATGTTCGATGACTGATTAAAATGAACAAAGAACCAGGGTTAAGTGTTCATATTTACCTTTGCGAATATCCATAATTTCTTACGGTTTTCATCCAACGCGATATAGAAACTCGCAAAGACAGGGCTATTGCACTTCTGAATAATTTCAGAGGGATTTTAAGTATCAATTTAAGTATGAACCGTGTTCCGTGTGAGTCTTCTCTTTGTACTGGAGTTCTTAAGCTGCTTAAAGAGTGTTTGGTCGGAGTCAAATAATTGTTGGTAATCAGACGTAGCACGACTTCAATGACCTAATCAGGAATAGGTACGCCGTTCTAACACACACTTAATAGCAAGAGCTTCTTTACCGAAAACAGAGTAATTCCGTTAGGGAGTTTTCAGGCTCTTGTTACTCCATTATCACCAGTTTGTTCAACACCTCCACCAGTGGATATATCGCTTGTATCACAA
>NC_090731.1:34696175-34708675 GCF_036898095.1 Palaemon carinicauda | reverse complement strand
AATGAAACATTTGTTCTTATATATCTAATTGTGTATTGAAGATAGAGATGACTAGTGAAATCTAACCGAGGCCCTTTGCGTCAATAAGATCAGGATATGATGATGAATTATGCTAGTAAGATTACTAGATATTAGGTTAAATTATCCGCGCTCTGCTTAGATATTTGTTATTTGGTTACTAATGTGACATTTATTTAGTTGGATATTCTTCCATTTTTGCTCTTTATTCTGATTAGAGATTTTCCACAACACTTTCCTTTTCAATGCCAATTATTAGATGAATTGTGTATTAGGAATGTCTTCAATTAAAATGGGTTACCTCGAAATTAATTAGAAATAATCAGATACTTTAGAAGGATAATTACTCTTCCTTCTTTTGCTTTAATGGAAACGTTAAGAATAATGAAATGGTTTTTTAGATATTGAGGAATATCTCTATGTATTACAATACGTGATTGAATATAGATAATGTCTATTCTATTCTATCTTATAAATGGGGAAATTGGCAATACAAAAGAACGTATTATTTGATATTGTTTGTAGATTACATTAGTGTTGATATAGAGATGTTCTTGATATGTCTTAAGTTTTATGTAAGCTTAATTTGCTTTAAAATTATTTCAATTCTATCTTAGAGACTGGTCGTAAATATCCTGGATTGAAACTCTTAATTTTCTAGTAGTTATCCAGTGTACTTTTCCCACTTTGATAAAGACTTTTAATTCCATTTCCTAAATATGTGTTATGGATCTCTCTCTCTCTCTCTCTCTCTCTCTCTCTCTCTCTCTCTCTCTCTCTCTCTCTCTCTCTCTATATATATATATATATATATATATATATATATATTATTATTATTATTACTTACTAAGCTACAACCCTAGTTGGAAAAGCAGTATGCTATAAGCCCAGGGGCTCCAACAGGGAAAATAGCTCAGTGCGGAAAGGAAAAAAGGAAAATAAAATATTCTAAGAAGAGTAACAACAATAAATATCTCCTATATAAACTATAAAAACTTTAACAAAACAAGAGGAAGAGAAATAAGATAGGAGAGTGTGCTCGAGTGTACCCTCAAGCAAGAGAACTCTAACCCAAGACAGTGAAAGGCCATGGTACAGAGGCTATGGCACTACCCAAGACTAGAGAACAGTGGTTTGATTTTGGAGTGTCCTTCTCCTAGAAGAGCTGCTTACCATAGCTAAAGAGTCTCTTCTACCCTTACCAAGAGGAAAGTGGCACTGAACAATTACAGTGCAGTAACCCCTTGGGTGATGAAGAATTGTTTGGTAATCTGTGTTGTCAGGTGTATGAGGATAGAGGAGAATATGTAAAGAATATGCCAGACTATTCAGTGTGTATGTAGGCAAAGGGAAAATGAACCGTAACCAGAGAGAAGGATCCAATGTAGTACTATCTGGCCAGTCAAAAGACCCCATAACTCTCTAGCGGTAGTATCTCAACGGGTGGCTGGTGCCCTGGCCAACCTACTACCTTAAAATATATATATATATATATATATATATATATATATATATATATATATATATATATATATATATATATATATATATATATATATATATATATATATATATATATATATATATATATATATATATATATATATATATATATATATATATATTACTGCACGCGACCTGCCAGAAGTGACGGCTAAGTATTTAGATGGATGACACAGGCACACACAGGGACGCACACAGTTATTCAAACATTCCCACCCCAATCCCTTCCTATCAAAGGAAATGGAAGAGACTGAGTCTGGCAATGCCACTAAGCGTGACTGGAAATAATTATATATATCTATACACACACACACACACACATATATATATATATATATATATATATATATATATATATATATATATATATATATATATATATATATATATATATATATATATATATATATATACTGTATATAGATGCATGTGTGTATACACCTCTATGTACAGGTATATATGTATACACCCTGGTTTACAGTGATGGAGACTGATATCAAAGACGTAGACACACATTTGATAACCTAGAGTCTAAAATCGTGTTACACAGAACAAAAACTACAAAAAACCATTAAAGTTTGAGCAAACACAATTAGATTAAAAGGTTTTATAGTCATTCCAATTGGGGTATTTGATATTTTAATTATTTTATTTGTATTCATTCTATGAAATGAATAGAAATAATTACTCGTATAATTCTCATTGAAGGATGTCTGTTCAAGGCCAATCCCTGCAACATGTGATTGACAGGTGAGATTTTAATTGAATGGATGTAATTCTAAACCTTTAGGATTATTTCATTCACCACATTCGGAAATTTGAGGAAACTAGATGTAACATATTATTATTATTATTATCATTATTATTATCAGTATCAGTATCAGTATCATTATCATTATCATTATCATTATCATTATCATTATTATTATTATTATTATTATTATTATTATTATTATTATTATTGTTGTTGTTGTTGTTGTTGTTGTTGTTGTTGTTGTTGTTGTTGTTATTATCTGAGTTACAACCCTAGTTCGAAAAGCAGGATGTTATATGCCCAACGACTTCAACAGGGAAAAATAGCTCAGTGAGGAAAGGAAATAAGGGAATAAATAAATTATAAGAGAGGTAATCGGCATTTATAATGAAATATTTATAGAACAGTAACAACATTGGATAAACCTTTCATATACAAAGTATAAAAAATTTGAAAGAGTAAGAGAAATAAGATAGAATACTGTGCACGAGCCTAGCCTGAAGCAAGAGAACTCTACCCCAACACTGTGGAAGACCATGGTACAGAGGATATGGTACTACCCAAGGCTAGAGGACAATGGTTTGGTTTTGGTTATCCTAGAGTTGCTTACTATAGCTGAAGAATCTCTTCTACTTTAAGAATCTATTGAGGAAATAATATATGTTATGTTATTAATTTGATTTTTGGGACATATAAAATACCATTCCTAAAATTTCCTGGATATGTTGATCATGAATAGATAAAAAAGAGTATCTCTTGCTTTAGGGTACACTCAGGCACACTATTCTATCTGTTTCCTTATTTCCTTTTCTCACTGGACTATTTTGCCTATTGGAGCCCTAGGGCTTATGGCATCCTGTTTTTCCAACTAGAGTTGTAGCTTAGTTAATAATAATAATAGTAATAAGAATAATTAAATGAGATAATTTTTTCTTTACGAATATCATCACCTATGGCATCTACAATGAATTTTACTTACAGGAAAATAAAGCAAACATAAAGTTAATTATAGCTTTGATAGATATTGCAAATACCCTTCAGAGTCTCAAACCTTGATTATGAAGCAGGTAAGATACCTGGTTATCATGAAAAGTATGCCAAACTTTGTAGCCTCGGCGTTCGACCCGAAGCTTTGATGTTTTCTAAAGTTTAGGTATTATTTTGAAGTTTTCATTGACGAAGGCATAAGGGTGAATTGGTAACCTGCTTTACAATGGACCCGTAATGACGTTGGATCCAAAACTATTCTGCATTCACATCTCAAAATCTTCCATCAAAGTTTTTCAGAAAGATTTATTTCACTAATGCTCATCATAAGTTCTGCAATATTTGGATAAGAGTCAGGGATGCTTATAAAAAGAAAGAATTATTGTTTTCTTTGAGAGAATAATAGACTAATTAGTACGTGCAGTTTTCATTGATAATTCTTTCTTTAAATGGAAAATGAAACGAAATAGAATGTCACTACCACTATGTTTGGGTACATCATCAAATTATAAATACGAATTAAAGACTGGGCGAAACTGATGTTCCGTATGTCCTAGATTCAGAAATCTAAAAAGCTACATACAGAAATATCTATTGGCATCAATTATTTTTATATATGTCTATCGTGTTTAGCCTTAGTAATTGTAAACTAAAGTGATCCATCTTACAATGTTACATTAGTTCTGATATTCAAATTCGACGTAACTGTTTCAAAACAATCATATATTTAAAATACGAATATTTAGAAGTATAAGCAACGGTGTTAAAAGAAGCCAGACAAACTAATGAGTTTGTTTTCATTACAATGGACATGAAGGCCGAATTTAGTACTCGTATTAAATAATAGAATTAGAATAATAAAATTTTATAGTTCAATCAATGCAGGACACAGCCATTTTTTTTTTTTCAAAATGCAGATTTTGTATTTCTGATGACATTTCCTATCATTTGTTTGAACAAATATCCTGAACCAATTCATAGATGTGTTCAAGGGTATCAAAAACATCTCATAATATATCTAATGTATTAAATAACAACTGGTTCTGTTAGGGAACGGTCTTTAACCCCTATTGCCAATCATAAAGTAGATTTAGAGTGAGATATTTATAGGGAGATTTGAGGATCCCTTCCCCTTCCAATTAACATATTTTGATACATCTGAATTTGGACTTTTCTAAGGGTGGTGTGACGGTGCCGAGAGAGGGTTGTGAACTCAAAGGCAGGATGCAATCAACTGAGTTATATTATTATAGAACACTCTCCTTTATATACAAAACCTCAAGCCAACAGGACATAACAAGTTAACAAGACAGACAATGTTACAGAGGAAAACAGCAGACATGAATTTTCATGTTCGTTTAGTGCGAGGGAAGAGCGAAGATACAAGCATAATATATGCAAAAGGAATTATGTACAATTGTGTGACTGGTACATGGCTCCCCCTCTAAAAATGACATACTGAACATGTTAAATAGGGCGCCCTGATCTAGAGAGGCGAACTGTAGGCGGGTCATCTGGCAGAAGATAAGCAGGTTTTAGACGATCAATGGAGACCCAGTCTTCTTTGCCCCGAATGTTTAGGAGGAATGCTTTCGGACTGCGTCAGATCACAAGGAAAGGGCCCGTGTAAGGGGGCATTACTGGTGGCTTGCTGGTGTCGTTGCGCAGGAAGACGTGCGTTGCAGAGTGCAAGTCCGTTGGTATGTGATGCTTCGCTGGGGGCTTGTAAGTCTGGCGGCACGGAGTAAATTTTCCCACGACGTGACGTCGCCATACACCATTTCAGCTGCCAAGACGTCGAGGGCGTCTTTAGGAGTGGTCCTTAGTCCCAGGAGGACCCAGGGAAGCTGAGTAAACCAGTTGCAATCCTTGCAGCGGGACATCAAAGCTGCTTTGAGGGTGCGATGAAAACGTTCAACCATTCCATTGGCAGCGGGGATGTAGGCCGTTGTCTGATGTAGGGTAATGCCCAGGAGATTCGCTAATGACGTCCACAATTGAGAGGTGAAAGTGGTTCCCCTGTCAGAAGTAATATGCTCAGGGATACCGAATCTTGAAATCCATCTAGAGAGTAAGGCAGATGTACATGAGGCGGACGTTGCAGTTTCCATGGGAATGGCTTCAGGCCAACGAGTGGAGCGGTCGATGACGGTAAACAGGTAACGATGTCCTTGTGATGTGGGTAGGGGGCCTACAACGTCGACGTGGATGTGTGCTAAACGACGCTGAGGTTGAGGAAAGGTGCCCACTCCTGAATCCGTGTGTCGATGTACTTTGGAAGTTTGGCAAGAAGTACAGGCGCGGACCCAATCCTTAGCATCCTTAGAAATGCCGTGCCAAATGAACTTTGCCTTCAGCAGCTATGCAGTAGAACGGCACGAGGGATGTGAAAGGCCGTGAATGAACGTCACAGAGGAGGGTGGTGTTGGAGTCTTCGAGGGGAAAGTCTTCCCAACGGAGGGACGTGCAGTATGTCCTACAAGCTTGATACTCTGGATCCTGTCGTTGGGCTTCAGCCAGGGCGTTGTAATCCAATCCCAGTTGAACGGCAGCCAACGTGTTTCTTGACAGGGCATCGGCAACGGGATTCATTTTCCCAGGGACGTATTGAAGGGTGCAATTGTATTCAGCCACGGCGAAGAGATGTCGGCGTTGCCGGGTGGACCAGGCGTCAGACTGTCGAGTGAAGGCGTGCACCAGAGGCATGTGGTCTGTGCGAATGACGAAGGGCGTACCTTCTAAGAAATGGCGAAAGTGACGGACAGCCAAGTGCACCGCCAGCAATTCTCGATCGAAGGTAGAATAACCCGATTCAGCCTTGGACAGTTTTATGCTGAAGAAGGCCAATGGGCAGGGCGAGCTTTTGACCACCTGCTCGAGTACTGCACCAATAGTGACGTCGCTGGCATCGGTGGAGAGAAGGAGAGGGGCGTGTGGGATAGGAAAAGTGAGAGCCGCAGCAGTTGATAGGGCCTTTTTTGCATTGTAGAAGGCTGCTTCTTGAAGGGGACCCCACTTCAGGTCCTTCGGCTTGCCCTTGAGGGAGGCGTAGAGGGGAGCAAGAGTGGCGGCAATGGCTGGCAGAAAACGGTGATAATAGTTGATCATGCCCAAGAATTCCTGCAGAGCTTTGACGGTTGAGGGCACGAGGAAGTTCTGAACGGCTGCTACCTTCTCAGGGAGGGGGTGGACACCTTCAGGAGTGATGCGGTGCCCTAAGAACGACACTTCGTTGGCGCCAAAGGTACACTTGTCGTACCGGACTACAAGGCCGTTTTGTTGCAGGCGGTCGAGCACGATGCGCAGGTGACGGAAGTGTTCCTCTTCTGAGGAGGAGAACACAAGTATGTCGTCCACATAACATACACAGAAAGGGAGGTCCCCTAAGATGCCATCCATGAGACGTTGAAACGTGGCCCCAGCATTACGAAGGCCAAAGCAGGAGTAATTGAAGGTGTATGTACTAAACGGAGTGGTGATGGCAGTCTTGGGGATGTCTTCTGGGTTCATAGGCACCTGATAATACCCCTTTAGGAGATCGAGCGTAGAGAAAACCTTTGCTTTGTGCAGGTAGGAGGTCACGTCGGCAATGTTTGGGAGGGGGTAGTGATCCGGTTCTGTTTGCATGTTCAGGCGCCTGTAATCCCCACACGGACGGAGGGAGCCGTCTTTCTTCAGAACGATGTATAAGGGTGACGACCATGGGCTGGAGGCCTTTTGGCAAAGGCCCATTTCCTCCATTTCGGCGAACGTCTGTTTGGCGGATGCCAATCGTTCCGGTGCCAGACGTCTGAATTTTGTGAAGACTGGGGGTCCCGTCGTCTTGATATGGTGATAAATACCGTGCTTGGCAGGAACCGTGGGCGTTTGGCGAAGTTCTGGACGGAAAACTTCCGGGTACGACGTGAGGAGGTGGGCATAGGCATCCGTGGGTGCGCTAATGTGGAGAGCGAGGTTAGAGGGGGCGGGTTGAAGAGGTGTCGACAAGTACGAGTCTGCGTTGACCAATCGTCGGTGGGCGACATCGACCAGAAGGTGGAAATGAGAGAGGAAATCCGCACCGAGGATTAGCATGGTAACGTCAGCAACGAGAAACTTCCAATTGAATTTACCGTTTCCGAACGATAATGTGAGGTTCTCGTAACCGTAGGTGGGTATCGCAGATCCGTTGGCAGCTACCAAGCGGACGTCGGCAGATGTAGACAGACTTCGTCGTGTCTTGAAGAGTTTCCTTGGCAAAAGAGAACGACAAGCACCCGTGTCTACCAAAAGTCGCACGCCCGTTCCTGCATCCTGTAAAAAGAAAAGATTAGAAACACGGGAGGCCACCGCCACGAGCGATGGCCTACTTACACGTTTTTTGGCCACTGACAATCCTCGGCACATTTCTTCGCAGTTGCCCTGAATCTGAAGTGGTAGTAGCAAAACTGTGGCGGATGGGAGGTAGTAAGTGGCTGTAGAAGGTATGCGTTGACGGTGTCATAGTAACGGTGAGAGGTGGAGGAGGGGGGGGGGGGGGGGGGGGGGAAGGCGGGAGGAGCAAGTCACTCCGGGGTCACCAATGTGACGAAGGAGGGAGAAGGTTGTGAACTCAAAGGCAGGATGCAATAAACTGAGTTATATTATTATAGAACACTCTCCTTTATATACAAAACCTCAAGCCAACAGGACATAACAAGTTAACAAGACAGACAATGTTACAGAGGAAAACAGCAGACATGAATTTTCATGTTCGTTTAGTGCGAGGGAAGAGCGAAGATACAAGCATAATATATGCAAAAGGAATTATGTACAATTGTGTGACACACGGTTGGTACAGTGGCATCAAACGAATAACACATTTATTGTGTTAAAGAAGGATTTTTTATATATCCTTTTAGTGGAAGATCAAGGAGTATAAATACTTTCAGTGTGTCTTTGTATCGATATGCATACACTGTTACTGTCACGTATGAGAGAAGGTTCCTTTTTTTTCTATAAAGCGAGTGACACCTAACACTGGAATTCTCTCTCTCGCTTTGAAGAGTTGAGCCGAATCCTTCATGTTCTTGGCATTTCTCCCTAAACGTTATTGCATCACAACATTCATTGGTGGAAGGGAAAACAGCGTTATTTGATAAAAGAGAAAAAAATAGTCGTTGAGATCTTATTCCCTATTCAACTGGGGAAAAATAAGGAAGCGGTTTTAAGAAAGGTAATTAGATATAATAAGTCATTTTTCATTAGTAACAACGACAGACCACGGACAAGTGACTTATTTTATTTTGTAGAAAATTTTAATTTATACCTTTACAAAGTCTTTCCAATGACACAAAATGGATGGAATATTCCCGTATTTACATATCAATTGCTCCCACAAAATATTAAGATCTTCTTTCAGATTAGTGTTGTCTGAAAGTGAAAAATGCAGCTTGTAATGTGTTTTACCAAGCTCATAAACATTGTAAGGTTATAGAGTCATAAAGTTACATGCATTGCTTGAAATGGGTACTGGTACTTCATGCTTCACATTATCTCCAATATACTGTATATCATATCCAACCATGAAACATAAAACTATCTTATACCGGGTTATTTGCGCGTTTTGATGGACCTGTTATGAACATATTTTAGATTTAGGATCATCAGAATCCGTTGCAGGAGCTTAGAAAAATATCTATTTCAGAATTATGTTAATCTTTCTCTGAAGTGACACACTCCCAGTCCCCAATAATTATCAATTCACTTGACTTATTTTGTATGATAAAAATTTCATCATCCAGCAAAGCCTCCAGTTCATTTTCAAATCTAGATCCTGAAGGGATGTGCATACCAAATCAAAGGAGGATCTTTGGTGTATTAATGTTATCCTGCTTAAAATAGAAGTATAATTCAGATTCTCAAATTCTTGTTAATAATAATCGTCGTGACTCATTTAATATCAATCGATGGATTAAGAATATACTTAAATATTTAGATAAATACTGAAGAGGCAATATACACTTTATATTTTATTCTTGGATTAAAATACATCTACCTTACTGTATCTTATAAAAGTTTGTAGCTTCCTTTGTCTTTTTTTAATAGATTAACCATCAATGTTTTATATGACGAACTGTTAGATGATATTAGCATTAGTGAATTATAGTAGTATCACTAAAACAAACATTCTTCACAAATCTTAAGCTATAACTTCGCTCGATCAGTTTACACTAATTTTTTGTTTAATTCATTCCTTTACCTATATCTTAACAGTCGCATAAATTCCCTTTTCTGACAGTCTTATATACAAACAGAATTATGAGGAACACTCCCTGTTATGAAGACTTTCCTCATGTTGCAGTTATATTGCCACCTCTCACAAGTCAGTGTCACTTGAGTAAAGAACAGGGACTTGGTATTTTGAACTCATCCATACATACTAAGAAAATTCTATAAATCTTTATCTTGCAACTCAAATGTAAAAATATTGACGGTTGCTGACGTTTTACTTCTTGACAAATTTATTATCTTAACAATCGTATCCCTTTTATCAATTTAGAAAACTACGTCCCTCATGATTGTACAAGGTCCTCTCAATAACAATTAATCTGAAAGCCATTTAAATTTTATGATTACGTGTTGGATTTTATGGTTTAATATAGATTTTTATTTCACAATTTATTTGTAACAAATGATATCGGCGTTGATGTCCTTTGATGTCGGGATGACAGAAAGGCCGAAATCAGTCAATCAATCCAATACATCCTGGGCAAAATCGAGTTATCGAATTATTCTACTCGGGCCCAGCCGGTGAACACATATTATGTTAATTTAATTCATATTAATATACTTCCTTTTATTGTACACATTTAGATAATAAATAGCAATAGTTTTTTTTTTTTCAAGTCAGAATGAAAAGGCAAACAAGTTCAAGAAAGCAGATAGTCTCTGTCTATCTCTGGCACATCATGTTACCATGGCAACAGTCATTGTTCCCTGAATAGCATTAGTAAACAAACATTGTTAAAAACAAACGCAATTTTAATCGGAAATTCTCCGTTAAAATATTGTTTTCTCAACAGTATTTCAGTAAAATAGAGGCGATCGTAATTTTACCTTTGTTATTATCTTTTACTGGAGGGTGACCGTAATATCAATCCTTTACGTCAATATGTTTTTTTTTTTTAAATGGTAAAAATCCTGGAATAAATGTTGCCAGGCACTTGCTGTTTTTTTTTTTTTAATGCAAATTCATAACAGTGAATATCGCAAATCATCACGTAATTCTATAATGAAGAATCTATTTAGTGAATTCCCAGTAATTACTGGTAGCTGTTATGCATACATGAAAGCAGGTAATCGAAAAGAGTAAAAATCACAACGATTTTCTTAATGTTTCTTTCCCCTGAAGCTCAGGGGTTTTCTAATCCTGTCTTTCTTCGGCTGTTGGTTTTATCATCAATATAATATTTGTATTAAACAGAGTAAAAACATGAGTTAGTCAGTGGAGTTATGATTTAATGACAAAGATTAAGTTTGATTTTTTTTTTATTTCAAGCAAATACAGGAACAACTCTGGCACAAGCTTTTAAAGCCAAACCGAGTTATTTCACATCATCATCATCATTATCACCATCATCATCTCTCTCTCTCTCTCTCTCTCTCTCTCTCTCTCTCTCTCTCTCTCTCTCTCTCTCTCTCTCTCTCTCTCTCTCATTATTAAGCAAACAGAGGTGGGGAAATATTCCAGCAATTGTCTAACAATGCATTGAACCTATCAGCCAATTAGTACAATGCAAGACTGAAATCATGTGCAACTCCTCTTTCCAAGTCACAATCAAACCCATGAAAATCCGCTCCAAGCTGCATTGTCTCTATTCTTACGTCCTTCGTTCGTGAATTTTTTTTTTTTTAATATAAATCAACGATACTGTTTTCAATAAACGCTCCAATCACCGTTCGTCGTTTGTGTGTTGTAATTGGCATTGCTTGGATATGTTTGAAGGAAAATTCTCGCAAAAGAAACATTACGAGACGAAAATGTTATGTAATACGGTTGGATTGTTAACACAAAAACGTAAAAGTTACGTAACTTGGTTGGATTGCTAACATACATACGTACACATTACGTGACTCGGTTGGATTGTTAACAAACATAAAAAAAAGTTACACAATTTGCTTGGATTTTTATAATACCTATATAAAAGTTACATAACTCGGTTGAATTGTTAACATACACACGTAAAAGTTACGTAACTCGGTTGGATTGTTGAAAAACATATGTAAAAGTTACGTAACTCAGTTAAATTGTTAACAAACATAGGTATAAGTTACTTAACTCGGTTGGATTGTTAAAACATACATAAAAGTTAGGTAACTCGGTTGTATTGTTAAAATACATATGTAAAAGTTATGTGACTCGGTTGGATTGTTAAAATACCTACATAAAAGTTACGTAACTTAGTTGGATTGTTATCATATACACGTAAATGTTACGTAACTTGGTTGGATTGTTAATGAACATACGTAAAACATACGTAACTTGGTTAGATTGTTAACAAACATACATATAAGTTACATAACTCGGTTGGATTACTAAAACACGTACGTATGAGTTACGTAACTCAGTTGGATTCTTAACACATAAAGTAAAAGTCACGCAACTCGGTTATATTGTTAACATACATACGTAAAGGTTACGTGACTCAGTTGGATTGTTAACACACATACATAAAAGTTACGTAAATTGGTTGGATTGTTAATATACATACGTGAACGTTACGTGACACGGATGCATTGTTAACATACAAACAAAAAAGTTACGTGACTCGGTTGGATTGTTAACGAACATACGTAAAAGTTACGTAACTCGGTTGGATTGTTAATATACCTACATAAAAGTTACGTAACTCGGTTGGATTGCTAACATACACATGTAAAACTTACGTAACTCGGTTGGATTGTTAACGAACATCCCGTAAAAGTTACGTAACTCGGTTGGATTGTTAACAAACATTCATAAAAGTTACGTAACTCGGTTGGATTGTTAACGCACATTCGTATAAGTTACGTAACTCGGTTGGATTGTTAACATACATACGTAAAGGTTATGTGATTCGGTTGGATTGTTAACACACATACGTAAAATTTACGTAACTCGGTTGGATAGTCAACACATAAGTAAATGTTACCTAATTAGGTTGGATTGTTGACACACATATGTAAAAGTTACATAACTCGGTTGGATTGTTAACAAACAAACGTAAAAGTTACGTAA
>NC_090731.1:34671175-34683675 GCF_036898095.1 Palaemon carinicauda | reverse complement strand
GTGCAAGAGCCCGTGTCTTGCTATAGGTTAGAGTTCTCTTGCTTGAGGTAACACTCGGGTACACTATTCTATCTAATTTCTCTTCCTTTTGTTTTGTTAAAGTTTTTATAGTTTTTATAGGAAATGTTTATCTGAATGTTGTTACAGTTCTTAAAATATTCTATTTTTCCTTTTTTCCTATCCTCACTGGGATATCTCCCTGTTGGGGCCCCTGGGCTTATAGCATTCTTCTTTTCAAACTAGGCTTGCAGCTTAGCATATGCTAATAATAATAATAATAATAATAATAATAATAATAATAATAATAATAATAATAATAATAATAATAATAATAATAATAATAATTGTTCTTAAAATATTTTATCTTAATTGTTTATTACTTCTAATATAGTTTATTTATTTGCTTATTTCATTTTCTCACAGTGCTAGGGTACGTACTATAGTAGATTTGTACCTGGGTTAGCGTACCACCTACGGAAGATTTGTAGTAGTGTCAATGTACAAACTACAGCAGATTTGTAGTAGTGATAGTGTACCACATACAGAAGATTAGTGTTAGGGTACCATCTACAGCAGATTAGTGCGGATGAAAGACAAAAAAAGATAAGAAGGATGGCAAGGATTATAAATAAGAAGATAAAAAAAGGACTCGTATGTTTCCTAATTTACTGTGTCTTCTAAAATATTATTCGACCATTTATTGCTTCTCAATATGAGACCCAGTTTTACACAGAAATTCAAAGATTCAGATCATGAAGTTCGTATTATTGTTCTCTTATAACACTGTTTTTATTTCATTTCAATCATCTGGGTATCAATCTATGGCACAGTCGTTCAGTTGACCCTCCTTTGAAATCAGATATTCCTATGTAGTTAATTCTAACAGATTTGCGTTGCGTTATCTCTCAAAACGGTGAATATTTCAGGTTTTATATGAAATGATTTTCCCCATAATAGTTCAATTCTACGGAGCTTTAATATTAGAGACGTTATGCTTACGATATTCTTGTTGAGCGGGGTGACATGGATCCCCTTTTATAATTTATTTACGGCTTCAGTATTTTCTTTACTTATCCAACAAAACTGATCTTATTCTAAATGTTCTTCTTTTGTAGAATATTATTTGATTTTAATATTGTTTTCCGCAGTGGTCTGCTTATCTTAATTGGGTCTCACTCTTTTAACATTCTGCTTTTGAATTTAACTTGTAATAATTCATAGAAAGGTATTTGTGAACTCTCCCATGTAATCAAATACGCACTTTACCGAGTTAACCTGGAACCAAATGTAATTTGATACAAATAGGTTGTGGTTCTGTTATTTTCCTTTGAAAACAAAACATAAAAACAAGAAAATCCGATTTCCTCGAAAAACAATTTTCCTTGGCAATGATCCTTAACAAATCCATTTTTATGAAATATTTTGAAAATTTTGATAAATGCCATGTTTTGGACCACAATGAGAGAGAGAGAGAGAGAGAGAGAGAGAGAGAGAGAGAGAGAGAGAGAGAGAGAGAGAGAGAGAGAGAGAGAGAGAGAGAGAGAGAGAGCCACCATCTCTTTTCCTTTCCTTTTCGTTTTGTAGGAAAACTTTATTTTAAAAAAAATGCGTCCATGAAAAGTTTTCCGAAAATATGGTTATAAAGTTACGATCTCATTTCAGTTTCGAATTCTCTTTAGGCTTTCTGAGGAGGAGAAGGAGGAAGCTGTTGATGCAGCCTCTATTCTTCAGGAGTTTCGTTTTTGATTTTCTACGAGAGGCCTTTTCTTCAGGAGATAAACGGAGGTTGAAGACGTGTCTTTTTTTACCTGAAAAGTTTGAGTCATAATAGAGTTTGAGAATAAAAAGGACTGGAGGTGAAGAGTAAGATATAAGTTATGAAAAAGTTCTTGGTCATGACTAGAATATACCGAGAGAGGAAATATACCGGCCACTTTTAATGGTAGTTTGACATTCTAAAGGGTTTTAACATACGTAGGTTAATAGGGTCATGAACTATTTAAAATTCTAATTCCATAATACTTATAATACATAAGGGTTTTACTACATAAAGACTGTACCGCATGCGTATCACACTCGTATACTGTAACGGTATTTCTGTTTTCGTACATTGTCTTTATCGCTCTCCCCTCAGACTGATAACCTACTTCTGCCTGTATGCGCTTGTATCAATCTGTTTGAATTCTTGTGACCTTCTTTCCCGAAACTGGTGTTATTATACTCGCAGTCTGTTGATATAAAGTTAGTTATAACTAACAGGTGCCTCCGTAAAATCCACTTCAATTGTAGTGGGGATACCCTAACGTGGTAAAATGGTTTGTGTACCGCAATGACCAGCAAAGCTGTAATAGTCAGGGTCACCCATACTAGGTAGGCTTGCTGTGAGAGAACCCAATCCGCAATGAAAAGCGTGGTGATGATAAGGCCAAACCCTTGACATAAATAAATGCATGTATGAGGCCTTTGTCCTGCAGTGGAGTAGAAACGTCTGTATTTGTTGTTGTTGTTGTTGTTGTTGTAGCAATAGTGTCATCGACATTGTTTAATAATAATTATGATAAAAGAAGCAATAATAAAATGATAAAAAAAATATTCTGCTAATTATTGCTAGGGATCATATCTTTCATATAATTTAGGCGAATTCATATGAACATCAACTATAGGAAATTCATTTTGCAAACGTGAAAGGTTTGGAGCGTTGAAATGTAGGGATGATCTGTTTGGAATTTGTACAAAATCAGCACTAGACTTATTTCGAAGGGAAAAAGTTCTTAATGTATTCATATAAAAAAACTAAAACTAATATGTCATGAATTTTCACTAATCCTTTAATCGAAGGCGAGTAGGATGTGAAAATAATAATAATAATAATAATAATAATAATAATAATAATAATAATAATAATAATAATAATAATAATAATAAGATCAGACAGTATGCTTTTTGAATGTGAAAATAAATATATTATTAAGTAAGAGGAAATCTAGAGCAAAACTCTTTTCAAACACTTCTAAGTAAATATATCCCTAAACATCACATTTTACTCATAACGTTGTTCCTGAGCTGAGAGAAATGGAGTAATATAACTATTATAAATGGTGTTTTTAATCAAATTTTCATTTCATTATATTGATTGTATCTTTCATCAATTGCAATAGAATTATTTACCCTTTTACAACATAATTTTCCTCTGTTTATAAAGTGCATAATGTAGAAGAATCTCAACGATGTAATGAAAATTCCTTCATAATATGATTAAATGCAGCATTCAGCTAACGTTTTGCAAAATAAAACTTTATACATAATTTTGCATTTATTTCATACAAGACAAGTTTGAGAATCTTCATGTAATCCGACTAAAATTCTTTTATTAATAAAATTATTTTCTTTTCTTCTTGCCAAGACTTAAAGAGTTTGGACTGGAGGGGACCTGTTAAGTCCTATGTTATTCTTGTTTATTTTAAGATTTTTCCATAACGATATCAATGTAAAAATGACATCTGATTAATCACTTTCCTTAGAAATAGGAAGCCACGTTCTATACAACAGATTATAAAATAAAATGCATTACGCAAGGACATAACAACATATATTTATATCATATCTATTTTTTCTTTTATTTGCCGCATGATAAGAAAAAGAAATTACTTTCTAGTATGTTGTATCCTAATGATGATGATGATATTGGAATAAAAGCAATGATAATGATGATGATGATAATGATAATAGTAACTTTTTGAAACTATTGTTATAATTTTATCTTATAATAATAATAATAATAATAATAATAATAATAATAATAAAAATAATAATAATAATAATAATAATAATAATAATAATAATAATAATAATAATAATAATAAGAAATAATAATAATAATAGAAATAATAATAATAATAATAATAATAATAATAATGATGATAATAAAAATAAGAAATAATAATAATAATAATAATAATAATAATAATAATAATAATATTAATAATAATAATATTATTATTATTATTATTATTATTATTATTATTATTATTATTATTATTATTATTATTATTATTATTATTATACATTTCCAAGGTAACGTTCATAATGGTAACCGTAATTCGTGAGGTAATACAGAGTTGATAGCTGATAGGTAATCTTTCTATCTATCTATTTATCTATCTAGGTGCTATGTCTTTGACGTGTGCTGTCAACTGCCTCCACCTGGTCCTGTCTCTAGCTCCCAGTATAAATTGTCCAGCTGTTACATTCTCATTTACATCCTCCTGAAGATTTTCCTTCGCCGGCCTGTTGCTCTTCTCCCCTCTAAGGCACAAAAGTTCAATCTTTGCTCTTCTTATTACATGCCCCAGAAATTTCATCTGCCTCTTCTTTGGTTCACTCTTCTCTATACCCTCTCATTTGTTACTTTCTCAGTTCATGGTATATTCCACATTCTTCTGTAAAACCATAATTTAGCTTCATTTATTTTACATTTCAAGTTCTTATTAATGTCCACGTCTCTCAACCATAAGAGAGTGTGGACTATAGGTAATTAAGTCATTTAAATTAAACCTAAACCGTACTCTTTACTATTTTCAGAATTGTTTAATCATGTTTTGGTGATTTGATTGAAAGAGAATTTAAAATTGGAGAATTTTTATGTACTATGGTACGTGATCTCTGGCAGATGGCCTCTAATTACATGTTTTTTTCCCCTGATTTCAACTTCCAGTTGTGCTGGTGTAAGGATGTCGTGGAATTCTCAAGTGCTCTCTCGCTCTCTGTTGTGTTAATTTAGCCTTTGGAAGTTTAATCACTGAATTAATCAAATTTAAGGGTTTTTTATTTACTAGATTTTTCTTTACTTTTCTTTGTGTGTATAAGCGAGTTTATTTTTCTTTGTTATTTAAAACCTAATTATTTTTCATAGAAACTAAATTCTTACTATTTGTGATCAAGTCTGAATTATAGCATAACAAATTTAAGGTAAAGACATATTAATCGGTTATACCAAAAAGAAAGGTTTTAATTAGCTACCCAGCAACAAGAAATACTTTTTTATGATAATAATAAAAATTAAACTTTAAGAAAAAACAACTTTGATTCTGTAAATTTACTGGTGTCCAGGCTCAAGGACAAACAGATTTACAGTAAGGTAATTTGGTAAAATTCCAGTCTCAAGATAGTGTATCAGGGACAATTTGCATTATATTTGAATCTGCAGCAACATTCTAGATAAAAACGTCCCTGCCCGTTGATCTGCCGTATGGTGTTCGAGTCCCGCTCAAGCTCGATAGTTTTTTGTAGTGTCTGCAACCTTACCATTCTTGCAAGCTATGGATAGAAGGGATTTGGGGGACTCTATAAGTCTACCTGCTCCGTCATCAACAGCCTTTGCCCAAAACGTTTATAATACATTAGTCAAAATGGTAAAAATTATTATTATTATTATTATTATTATTATTATTATTATTATTATTATTATTATTATTATTATTATTATTATTATTATTATTATTAATATTTTTAGCTGAGCCACAAAACCTAGTTAAAAAAGCCAGATGCCCTGACTGCAAGGGCTCCAATAAGAAAAAAATAGTCTATTGAGGAAAGAAAATAAGGAAGTAAATAAGGTATATATGATAAGGGATGAATAAAGATTATAAAACGTCTTAAAACCAGTAACAACGTTAAAATAAATCTGACATTATAAACATTATTCATATAATTCATATTATTATTATTATTATTATTATTATTATTATTATTATTATTATTATTATTATTATTAGCTAAGCTAAACCCCTAGCTGGGAAAGCACGATGCTAAAAACCAATTGTTCCAACAAAGAAAAATAGCGAAGTGAAGAAATTAAATAGATAAACTAGAAGACAAGTAATGAACAATTAAGAATAAAAAATTCACAAAACAGTATCAACATTGAAATAAATCTTCCATATATAAACTATAGAATAGTGTGCACGAATGTAGCCTTAAGCAAGAGAAATCTACCCCAAGACTGTCGAAGACAATGTTACAGAGGTTATGGCACTATCCAAAGACTAGAAAACAATGGTTTCATTTCGGAGTGCCCTTCTCCTAGAAGAGCTGCTTACCATAGCTAGAGTGCCTCAATCCTTATGAAGAGGAAAGTAGCCACTGAACAGTAGTTAAACCCTTGAACGAAGAAGAATTGTTTGGTAATCTCAGTGTTGAAAGGTGAATAGGGACAGATGAGAATGTGGAAAGAATAGACCACACTATTCGTTGAATTTGTAGGCAAAGGAAAAATTAGCCGTAACTAGATATAGAGATCCAATGTATTACTGTCTTGCCAGTCAAAGAACCCAATAACTCTAGCGGTAGAGTAAGAAATCGACACGTAAAATTGACAGATTTCTAAAACCCTTATTCTTCAACATGCTTAAACAGGTGCAACAATGAAGGATAGATATAAAAGTAATGATGATGATTTGTTGTGGAAAGGTTGTAGGCTACCTGCACGAATCGAACTATGAAACTGGTAAGAACTGGTAAGAAACTTTTGAAAATTAAGTTATTTCAGTAACCTTTAGTTTTCATAAGCAAATCATTACCTCTCCCATACAACAAACAGGTAGCCAAGCGGTTGATGAAATTGACCGAGATGGACCACCCGTCACCGACTTATAAAGAATTTCTTCACCCCATACTACTAGCAGGAACAGTTGTGACGGTGATGATATTTATCACCGTTAACATCTTTATTTGGCGTAGGTTAAGGAATAATAGTTTGCAGCTCAAACAGAACGTTTTGCCATGTCCAGACAAAATTCCTTATTTAATTCAATTTAAAGCCGTTTGAAAGTGGCCACTTCATTCGCTCAAAGGAGTAAAATTGTCTTGAAAAGTGTTGTGTACAAAAAGCAGTTAGTACCAAAGACTATATACTGAAGGAAGATAGGAAGGCTTAAAATAGAATGTTAATACGCTAGTTGTGAACTCCAAAGTGAACACAATAGTTGGTTGCTCCAATTTCAGATGGGGTTGTAGGTATACATCGTTTGTCGTCTGTTTGTTTATATTCAGAATTTGACAGTTGACTCAAACGAAATCATGGCGCCGACAGTAAAGAAGTCACACAAGTGTGTTGTGTGCCATAAACAAAAAGAAACCGATCCTCATTTGGTAATTCACAGGTTCCCTAAGGACAAAGAACGGTGATTACAAACAGTATAATACATGCAGTATGTGCTGCTAATGAGTAAGCCCCACTGATATTGGATGTAAGATTAAGGCAAGGCATCCACAGTAAATCTCTTTTGTTTTTCATTTTTTGTTGGGTTGTATGCTACCTTATTTCTATTTCCAACCCCCTTTTGATTATTTTTGTGTGTGATACAATTTTATGTTATTTTGTTCCTTTTGATTGTACATTTATACAATTATTAGTTTATAATACTAAACTATACATGAGTGCATCATGCTTTTCCATTTCAATGAAAAATAAAATACAATTGTGTTTTTATACACCTAATATCTCTCCATCTTACAGTGGCCTACAAACTGTAATTAAATGTATGCCTACACATAAGCATTTGTGGCTAAATTTAACCAATCAGATATACAGTATGATTTAATTTATTCGAATGTGGTATTGTATAGAACATTTAAAAACGGTTGTAATATACTGTATAATACTTAAATTTGCAAGAAAATTAACTAAATCATAAGAGATATAGCTATTGAATTTCAGAAAAATAGACTGAGAAACATAATTTGCAATTTAGTTACCTAAAATTTAAGAATATCATGAATATATGAGTAAAATATACTGACATAGTAATGCAAATTATGAACAAATATGTCGCAAAATTTACAATCGAATTCCATCCTATATACCCGTAAGCATTACCGCTCTGAATGTTTGGTTGCTCGCTCAACAGATGGAGCTATTCGTATCGCATGGGAGTATCTGGCATCTTCTCATAGCACACTCATTTGTTTTTTAAAAGCCTGAGCCTTCCTATCTTCCTTCAGTATATAGTCTTTGGTTAGTACGCTAGTAATATGTAATTGAAGAGACTATAGAACATTTGCATTTTCAAAAAACATTTTAAAAAACATTTAAAAAAAAAATCATATTTTTCGGCATCTAATAAATTATATAAGCCGGAATGTAAAAAAAAATAAAAAATGCAAAATCTATGGGCATCTAATAAAATATATAAGCCCTATATATATATATATATATATATATATATATATATATATATATATATATATATATATATATATATATATATATATATATATATATATTATATATATGTACGAAACCGTGGTACGTGTACGTACCAGGAATTCGTGTTTGTGCACTAAAATTGTATCTTTACCAAGGTAACAAATATTTTTATTAATTACCGTATTGTAATAATCTATATTTCTGACAAAGGTAACAATTATTCTTTAACAAAGTTACCGAATCATATATATATCAGTATTTTTTTTTGGTACCATATAATCATTTGCTAGCAATGTACCATATATGTGATCTGTATTTATCATGCATTTTTACTTTGCTTTGGTAATATCGGTTCATATGCATTATTGTTATCATTTTTTTTAATGTGCCTATTTGAACATTCATCCTCATTTGCCTATGACTAAAGTTAAACAAAGAATAATACATATATCCAGTCACACTCCTAGTAAACATATTTTGATTAATTTTTTTTTTTTAAATTGAGATAGCTGGCCGAGCTGATGTAATAATCATATATTACATGTTTAAAACACATGACGTAATACGTCATTGTGGAAGTAGAAGCTAGTGTGAGAAGTGCTGTAGTCACACAGATCATAACAGGATGCAAATACCAGATCTCAGCAATGTAACATTTTTATGAAGAATAAACACAAATACGAACCGTGAGAAAGAGTTGTGTCGCCACCGGATACAGGTGTCTTCCTATACTAATGTTTAGTTTACATTCTGTGTTTAAATGCTGAGATAACTGACTATACAATATCTGTGATATCGATATTTTAGCCAGTTCTTATCAATACTTCACCTGGAATGGTCATCCGACCAAACCAGCTATACTCCTGTGATGGAGATGTTAACACTGTTGTTTTAAAAGAATAAACCATTTAAAAGTTAACTTGATTGACTTTACTTGAAGATGTAACATCCAAACTAACATACTCAATGTGTGTTAAGAACAGTAGCACACTAATATATATATATACATATATATATATATATATGTATATATATATATATATATATATATATATATATATATACATATATATATATATATATATGTATATATATATATATATATATATATATATATATATATATATATATATATATATGTATGTACTGTATATATATATATATATATATATATATATGCATATATATATATATATAATGTATACATATATATATTATATACACAAACACATATATATATATAATATATATATATATATATATATATATATAGATATATATATATATATATATACATATATATATATGTATATATATATATATATATATATATATATATTATACATATATATATTATACACATATATATATATATATATATATATATATATATATATAAATATATATATATATATATATATATATATATATATATATTTATATATATATATATATATATATATATATATATATATATATATATATATATATATATATACAATCATATATACATATACATATATATATAATTATATATATAACCATATATATATATATATATATATATATATATATATATATATATAAGTATATATATATGTATATATATATATATATATATATATATATATATATATATATGTATATATATAAGTATATATATATATATATATATATATATATATATATATATATATATATATATATATATATATATATATATATATACATACATATACATCTACCAAGGCACTTCCCCCAATTTTGGTGGGTAACTGACATCAACAAATGAAACAAAACAAAAAATGGGACCTCTACTCTCTACGTTCCTCCAGCCTAACAAGGGACTCAACCGAGTTCAGTTCGTACTGCTAGGGTGCCACAGCCCACCCTCCCACATTATCCACCACAGATGAAGCTTCATAATGCTGAATCCCCTACTGCTGCTACCTCCGCGGTCATCTAAGGCATCGGAGGCAGCAGCAAGGCCTACCGGAACTGCGTCACACTTGCTCGCCATTCATTACTATTTCTAGCACGCTCTCTTGCCTCTCTCACATCTATCCTCCTATCACCCAGAGCTTTCTTCACTCCATCCATCCAACCAAACCTTGGCCTTCCTCTTGTACTTCTCCCATCAACTCTAGCATTCATCACCTTCTTTAGCAGACAGCCATTTTCCATTCTCTCAACATGGCCAAACCACCTCAACACATTCATATCCACTCTAGCTGCTAACTCATTTCTTACACCCGTTCTCACTCTCACCACTTCGTTCCTAACCCCATCTACTCGAGATACACCAGCCATACTCCTTAGACACTTCATCTCAAACACATTCAATTTCTGTCTCTCCGTCACTTTCATTCCCCACAACTCTGATCCATACATCACAGTTGGTACAATCACTTTCTCATATAGAACTCTTTTTACATTCATGCCCACCCCTCTATTTTTTACTACTCCCTTAACTGCCCCCAACACTTTGCAACCTTCATTCACTCTCTGACGTACATCTGCTTCCACTCCACCATTTGCTGCAACAAGAGACCCCAAGTACTTAAAATAATATATATATATATATATATATATATATATATATATATATATATATATATATATATATATATATATTTCCTGTCACATACAGTGGCATTGCCAGATGTATAACTACTCTGCCTCTCCCGGTTCCTCGCGTAGGGGGGTGAGAGGAAGTTGTCACATCCTGGTTAGCGGGGTCATTGTTAGGAAACGGGGAGTGGGTGTCAAGTGTTGAATTTTTAGGGGCATATGCGTGTGTTTGTGTCCATATCTATAGGAATATTCAGCCCTCATTTTTCACGGGTCGAGTACACTTGTAAATAATGACTTCCAACTTCATTTCCTTATTTCCTTTCCTCACTGAGCCATTCTCCCCTGTTGGGGCCCTTGACTTATAGCATCCTGCTTTTCAAATGGGGTTGTACTTTAGCTAATAATAATAATAATAATAATAATAATAATAATAATAATAATAACAGCAGCAAGTAATATTTGTTGTGAATTAATAATTTCTCCACTCCGGAGCTAATCATATTTTTGGGTGAAATTAAAGTTAGGATATAATAAATTGTATATCGAAACAAAGAAAGATCCTTATGCTTCTACAAACTCTATATGGAATAATGTTCCCCTTAACAAGAGAGAGAGAGAGAGAGAGAGAGAGAGAGAGAGAGAGAGAGAGAGAGAGAGAGAGAGAGAGAGAGAGAGAGAACGCATTAAACAATCCCCAAGACAACAAATGACGAAATTTTAATAGCCTACTTGAATTTGTTTGTTGTCGCAAGAGTAAAGGAGGTAATTCAGAGAGAGAGAGAGAGAGAGAGAGAGAGAGAGAGAGAGAGAGAGAGAGAGAGAGAGAGAGAGAGAGAGAGAGAGATGATTTAGATGGAGAAATAAGGACAATAACTATTTGTCATGAGAAAGGGGAGATGCTACCACAAGAAGAACGATCATGATTAAAGTGATACTACATGGAAAGATAGCATGAAACATACTCTATCTTATTATCAAAAGTGGAAAAGGTCTCATGTTAATGGAATAGAATAAATGCATTCAAGAAAACTTCCATATTACGTCAACAGCATCGAGATCCACAGACAGTAGTTACGTAGTTCTCTTAGACATTTAGGAGAATTTAAAAGACGGAAATACGGGAATATACAATGTTTTTGCGTTACAAAAGAGTAAACAAACAAATGCTCAACACTTCTACTACTACAATTATATAAAATTTACATAATATCTTTTTTGATGAATAATATGAAACCATATGCCTCGTAAAGAATTGAATTACATTATGATCGCCAATAATATTTAAGACATCTACCTATTCAAATAAACGTACATAAAAGTTACGTAACTCGGTTGGATTTTTAACACACATACCTATGAGTGGCGTAACACCGTTGAATTGTTAACACACGTACGTATAAGTTATACCACTCGGTTGGATGGTTAACACACGTACGCATGAGTTACGTTACACAGTTGGATTGTTGACACACGTATGTATAAGTTACGTAATCCAGTTGGATGGTTAATCCACATACAGTACATGTAAGTTACATAACTCGGTTGTATTGTTAATGCAAATACGTAAAAGTTTCGTAACTCGGTTAGATTTATAACACATATGTAAAAATCACGTAACTCGGTTGGATTGTTAACACACATAGCTGTGAGTAACATAACTTGGTTAGATTGTTCACACACATTCGTAAAAGTTGCGTGACTTGGTTGGATTGTTATCACA
>NC_090731.1:34661175-34663675 GCF_036898095.1 Palaemon carinicauda | reverse complement strand
GGGTCTCCCATGACCTATGATCTATCTGTGGTGGAGACTTCGTTAAAATCCGTAGAGTAGTTTTGACATAATCCTGTCCGTAGACACACAGACAAGAAAATAAATAAATAAATAAACCGGATCGAAAATATAGCCTTAGCGGAGGTAATAATAATAATAATAATAATAATAATAATAATAATAATAATAATAATAATAATAATAATAATAATAATAATAATAATAATAAAATATAACCTGGGTGGAGGTAATAATAATAATAATAATAATAATAATAATAATAATAATAATAATAATAATAACAGTTGGTCTGGTATCTTAGTCTGAAATGGAATAGTTGACATCGTTGTTTGTCATCATGATTAACTAATTTGAATCATGTCAAAAATTATATAATTTTTACAGACAGGATTGGCAGTGACATTAACTAAATATCTTTAACGTGAGTGAAACTATTTATCCTGGTGGAGAATGTCGATGTTAAAAAAGAATAGTTTCTATTGAGAATGTTTTACTAATATGGACCATTACTGGAATATATAAAAGGTAACCTATGTAGATAACCTGGAACGACCTGAATTATTATGTTGACAATGAAAATAAATTTGGAAGGAAAGTTGCCCGAGTGAGATAAAGCCCCCTGTGATTTGAATGTTCCAGCGAACCATGCTTCAATTTAAAGCGTTCTTAATGACTTTCAGGAATTTGTTCCTGCAGACAAAAGCTACTTTGGAATTTTTTTTTTTTTTTACCCCTTTTCAGAATGGTAACGTTGTCTTTCAACTACTAAGAACTACGACAAAAATAGTTTCAAATTATAATAAATGTAGAGATTTTCTTGATATATGGAAACGTTTAAACAGCAAATAAATGGATGGGGAAAGTTTGTTTGCTGTGATGCATTATACTTGAAGAAACGTATAATTCCAATATAAAGCAATAAGTCATTACGGAAATATTAATTTTAATGTTGTTACTGTTCTTGGAATATTAAATTTTTCCTTGTTTCCTTTCCTGTTGGGGCCCCTGGACTTATAGCATCCTTCTTTTCAAACTAGGGTTGTAGCTTAGCATATACTACTACTACTACTACTACTACTACTACTACTACTACTATTACTACTACTACTAGTAGTAATAGTAGTAGTAGTAGTAATAATAATAATAATAATAATAATAATAATAATAATAATAATAATATAGGCACGGCGTTATTAAACGAACGAACGAACGAAGCAATAAGTCTGATCTGATTGAGGATGAACTCGCTGCAATTCTGTACCACCTGCAACAGGTTCGTAGCAGTAACAGAGTACCACCTACAGAACATTACTAACAATGTTAGGGTACCATCTACAGTAAATATGTAGCAGTAACAGGGTACCACCTACAGAAGATTACTAACAATGTCAGGGTACCATCTACAGCAAATTTGTAATTAGCGTCAATGTAGAGTTCTTTTGCTCGAGGGTTCACTATTCTATCTTCTTTTCCTCTGTTTTTTTTTTTTTCAAGTTTTTGTAGTTTATAATTGAAACATCTATTCTAATGCTGTAACTGTTCTTAAAATCTTTTATCTTAATTGTTCATTAACTCTACTATAGTTTATTTATTTGCGTATTTCCTTTCCTCATAGTGTTAGATTACTAGTAGCGTCAGTGTACCACATAAAAAACATTTGTAGCTGTGTCAGTGTACAAACTACAGCTGATTAGTTGTAGTGATAGTGTACCCCTTACAGAAGATTGATATCAGTGTTAGGGTACCATCTACAGCAGATTAGTATAGAACAAAAAAAAAAAAAAAAAAAAAAAAAAAAGAAAAAAAAAAAAAAAGGATGACAAAGGTAATAATTATGAGGAAGATGAAAAAAAAATACTCATATTTCCTAATTTACTGTTCGTCTTCCAAAACTTTATATGACCATTTATTGGTTTTCATTATGAGACCCAGTTTAAAACAGAAATTCAAAGGTTCAGATCATGAAGTTTTCATTATTATTCTTTGATAACGCCCTTCTTATTTCATTTTATTTATATGGATATTAATCTTTGGCACAGTCATTCAGCTGACTCTCCTTTGCAATCAGATATTTATATATACTTAATTCTAAAAGATTCACGTTGCGTTACCTCTCATATTTTACGGAGCTTAGAAATTAGCGAATGATTTTCCCAATAACAGTTCAATTATAAGGAGCTTTAATATTAGAAACTTGATGCTTACGATATTGTTGTCGAGTTCCCTTTTTATAATTTATATACTGCTTCACTATTTGATTTAGTTATTCATCAAAACTTATCTTATTCTAAATGTTCTTCTTTTGTAGTATATTATTTTATTTTATTCTTGTTTTCCTCTGTTGTCTGCTTATCTTATTTGGCTTTTGCTCTTTTAACATTTTGCTTTTGAATCTTAACTTACAATAATTCATAAAAAGGAATTTGTAAACTCTCCCATGTAATAAAAAACGCACTTTACCGAACTATCCTGAAACCAA
>NC_090731.1:34653675-34656175 GCF_036898095.1 Palaemon carinicauda | reverse complement strand
ATGCATAAGGAACTTACTGAACTAAGCACCAGAGATTAATATCTAGATGAAGGTAGAGAAATCTAATAGATCATGTTCTTGTTTATCTAACTAAAAAAAGAATCTGCAGCTGAAGACCAGACAGGAGGACATTAATAGAAAGATTTAAAAAATAAGGAATTCTTCATCAGCAAAAATCTTAAAAGAATTTCTTAATAAATCAATATTTTTGTGCAATTCAAGAAGAAACAGACCAATAGGAAAAACTCTTATAGAACCGCATACATATTTGAGTCATCCACCATGAAATGGCATTATTTTCTATGTTTGACTGAATGGACAGAATGAAACATCAGACAATGAATGAGTCATGTAAAGAAACAAAATATTACAACCTATATATTTCTTTCTATCATGGTTTGAATTTGAAAACAAAAATAATACCGTTAAATAACAAAACTTACAAATAAAACCCCTACTGTTAACAACATGAATAGTAGAGTTTTGAAAAATTTAAATTACATGATACCGGGATTGATATTTGAATACGGTATATCGACAAAATATCAATTGTAAATCATTATTTCTTTCGATTTTTTATACAGGAGAGATGTATTTTTTTTATCAACAAATCAGAAAAATTGATAATTCTTAAATTATGTGACCTCTATTTTATACTGTATGAAAACCTTATTTTTAGGAACGAAAAAAAAAAAAATAGTTATATAGGGAGGAAACCATCAGATAAAAAACAATTCTAATAGATATAATCTATTATACTTTTCTAACAATAGCGTTAACAATGTTCAATGTTAAACAAAACTTTATTTTTCTTTCCAAAAATTACCCAAGATTTAAAAAAAAAAAAAAAAAAAAACAGTATCAAATATTCAGAATCCTTTTGCAAGCAGAAAATGAGTTTTGAATCTGCTCGAGGGTAATTGTGCAAGAAAATTAAAGTTTTAATTCCTTCAAGGAAAAAAAGATAAAAGAAACGATCAAGTAGTGCAAAGATTTGTTCACTCTCGGTTTGCTTCACACGTAATTGGTCCAACACAAGCATTTTTTTTTTTTTTTTTTTTTAAGATACACAAGCATTTGATCGGGTAAATTTAGCTGTTAGAATGATACCACAGATTTTTTAATAATAATCAACATTCTATCTTTTTCTTGACCATGGAAATGTGTAATTGTATCTGGAAAATTCACAAAGATTTTATCATACCTATTTGTTCAAAAGAATATGTGCGTACACTGTTAAAAAACCCGTAATTTTAATCGGAAATTCTCCGTAAAATATACTGTTCTCAGCCGTATTTCAGTAAAATACAGGCGACCGTAATATTACTCTACTTTGTTATTATCTTAAACGGTAAAAATCTTGGAATAAATGTTGCCAGGCTAAAAAACATTACTCTTAGTATATGTCAAATAAGAGACCTCATCAACTCCTCATAAAATATTCCAACTTCGATGAATGAATAAAGAAATTAATGACCAATATCATGAGATTACTCATAAAATTTCACGGAGATTACTAGGAAACACAGCTACGTATTCATTAAGCTTTTAATCACCTGTTTTCTCTCACTAATTTGCTTTCTTATTTTATTAGCGAAACAAAATCCTTATTGGAAACATTTACTAATTGACTAAGTTTCTATTTAAAGAGTTAACAAAAGGACAGTGTCTTTAGACTGTTGTAATCAATCTATCGGTTTTTGTTTCCTTTTGTTATTTATTTACATATTTCAGTAATGTTTAGTAATACAAATCCTTTAAGTAAATTTAGGGTATAATTATCATCGGAACACTCATGAAAAATACTCTCCCATAATTAGTTGGATTTTAAAGAGAAAGTCTATGATAATCTTTCGAAATTCATGTGATAAAATTTCATTGAATTTTATGATCACCTGTGGTTCAATCATCATTAATAGTTTTGGTAGTACAAAATTAGGCCTTGTTACTAATCATTCAATATATTTCTTTCAGGATTTTTTTTTTTAATGGATGAGAGCTAATTTCAAAACGAGCTACATTGTTAGAAATTTGCCATAAAAAAAAAAAAAACGGTAAAATTCCATGAATATTGTTGCCAGTGATTTGCCGTTTTAAAAACGAATATATTGACGTAAAGGAGTGACATTATGGTCACCAACCCATAAAAGATAATAACAAAGTAGGGAAATATTACGGCCGCTTTTATTTTACAGAAATACGGCTGAGAACAATATATTTTTACGGAGAATTTCCGATTAAAATTACGGGTTTTTGAACGGTGTAGAAAATGGTATATTAAAGACATTAATGCATTTACTTGATACATTTCATGAAAACATTGCAGGACGAATTCAAAGACAGATTAGGCCTTAGAGCTTCTCTATAGATACAATGGAACGGCTGTAATAATGCTTTCCCACTCTATCTTTGACTCATAGCTGACTCCGTTCGTAAACAAAGTAATTGACTAAATGAAACCACGATAAAAGGAAAAAAGTCTTAAATAAATATCGGCTAT
>NC_090731.1:34633675-34636175 GCF_036898095.1 Palaemon carinicauda | reverse complement strand
TTCTTGCTCAGCCTGAAACATTTATCATAATGAATTTCCAGTGGATATATATTCCTAAGTATAGATTTTGATATTCGATACTATTGTGGTTGGAGTTTACATTGAATAAAATCACGCATGTTAGTGATACATTGGTGATTATTCGCTCGTCCTTGGGATCTCTGAAGCTTAGGGAATTTTTTAATTATAAATATTTCTGCCCTGCCAGGGGCTCAAACCTATGACCGATAGAATAAGTATGAACATTTGACTGTTAAGACCAGCCTAACCTTTATTCCCAGTCTCTATCGATCAAATGGTATTTGAAAATTATTTTAAAAAACCTTTTTAATATTTGGAAAAGAAAAATCTCTATTGACCTTTCTTGCTATCCAACAACCTATCATCTTTGTTAACCTATCTATCGAATTAAAAATGTAAAAAAAAAAATAAAACCTTTTCGGGGATTTGTTGGTAATGATTTAAAACTGACTTTAATATCATTACAGAAGAGACCATTCCTTTGAAACAAACTATTGTATATAGCAAAACTTTATATGTATTTCCAATAATCCAGCGACATCATAATCATGTAGGATTACATTTCCGTTTCCGCAAACTGTCATCTTCAACTCTATACCCAGCATCAAATTCCTTAAAAACATCACGATCAATATTTGTACTAATAAAAATAAATGCTGACAAATAATTGTCATATATCTTTAATAGCTTAATGCAACATTCACACTTCACTTATATACGTGAACACTGGCCCTTTTTGTTATACAGGTATACTCAGTCTCTTCTGATTCATTTGCAGATATCATCAGCATCCCTGCCTTTTAGGTTCTCTCTCTCTCTCTCATCTCTCCTCTCTCTCTCTCTCTCTCTCTCTCTCTCTCTCTCTCTCTCTCTCTCTCTCTCTCTCTTTCAAAATCAGCTTTTTTATTTTCACGATTGTCTTATCATTGACTTAGGAAGATCGTGGTCGTTATTGGTAAAGGAAAATAGTAATGTTATAAATATGTATACACTGTACATGTATATATATATATATATATATATATATATATATATATATATATATATATATATATATATATATATATATATATATTTATATATATGTATATATATACACACACACACACACATATATATATTATATATATATATATATATATATATATATATATATATATATATATATATATGTATATATGTATATACATATTTAATGAATTTTCTTAACTTATATGGAACAAAGAAAAAACTTTCCTGTCATGCATATATTTACTAAGGAAATAATGATATGGTTTATTTTATAAATAATTTCCACTCTAGAGCGCCCTTATTAACATACATAAATTCGTAGGTAAATGACCTAACACAGGCATTGGTGAAGACACAGAAATGTGGCAGTTTTATTTTTCATTATTTGATTTTTCTATGTTAATTACGCTGATTGTAAGAAATTCAAATTACACCATAGTCATGCGACTTCTGGCATATAACTATTACTCCTTGAATGATTTGAATCTCTAATGAATAATGATATTCTCCATTAAAGGAAATTCCATTTTTCAGCGCTGTCCTAAACTCGTCCCCATCATCCTTAACTATGTTGATGATTGTTACCCTGGTCAGTTGTACAGGGACATGACTTACCATCCATGTGCTCTGATGAAGAAAGGAATTACTGAACACTTTTATAAGTGAACTGAGGTTGCTTCCTATAGCATATAAGAAATTCACACCATTCTCTAATAAAAATATTTATTCCTAATAAAGAAACGATCGTTGGACAATTTGCCAGCTATCATTCTCTAGCCTCTACCCTCCTACCTCCCTTTTTTGACACACGTGGTATTCAAATGATATACTATATTACTTGGACAAGGTGCCTCTGTTAGTGACGATAAAGTAAAACTCCTTACGATGTAAGGGAGGGAGGTAGGGGCATTTGTTATTATGCCTCTCGAAAAGTAAGAATATTGTTATTCTACGTAGTTTTTACTAATGATACACTTATAACCATGAAACATATCAATTATTTTTTGCTTTCATAGAAAGGTGGTTGAAAATCAGATCAAGTAAATAATTACTTGATTGTCTCACCGACTTTAGAACATATGACATTATCTGGTGACCCCCCCCCCCAACCGCCAAAATGTAATGGAACTGATGATTGTTTGCTCTGGAGATGTATATGTGATATTTATTGTGAAATTTGTAATTTTCCTAAGAATTAAGTTGTGGCCCGACATAAAAGGAAAATCAAGTTTACGCGCGTCTCTTTTATAGCAATTATGTGCCCAAATAGCAACAAAAATTAAGTAATAAGAATTATAATGAGTAGATGAAGGGGATTATTAGCTATTTGTTACTACAGCTAAGGCCATCTATTGGCCATGAAAATAACCAGTGTGTAGCGCTCTTTAATATTTACATTCTGGAACCTTCCATAGCGTAATTTTGGTTTAAAGATAGCCCAAAATAGCCTACATAATTGGAGCTAACT
>NC_090731.1:34625498-34633175 GCF_036898095.1 Palaemon carinicauda | reverse complement strand
AAGTTGCCTACTTGGACACACATTGGACTATTATCATAATAATTAGTTACATAATAAAGGAAGACTTGAAGGGGAAATATGCTGTGATAATCAAGTACATGAGTTACATACATAAATATATACATACATACCTCTCTCTCTCTCTCTCTCTCTCTCTCTCTCTCTCTCTCTCTCTCTCTCTCTCTATCTATATATATATATATATATATATATATATATATATATATATATATATATATATATATATATATATATATATGATATATATATATATATATATATATATATATATATATGTATAATATATATATATATATATATATATATATATATATATATATATATATATATATATATATATACTATATATACACTATATATATATAACGGATTTTGAGCGAAGCGAAAAATCTATTTTTGGGTGAGATGGCCATGTCGTCCTGATGGAAGTTCCTAAAGGGTAGCTTCCTAGGGTATATTACAACTACGGCGATGTTCCCAGAGAATTTACCTTAAGGTACCCAGAATTCTAACTCCTGGAGCGAATATCCCTAATGAAAGGGATATCGCGACATATCAGAGGACGTATTCTTGACACGCCACATGGAAATCTGCACCCCAAACAGAGATAACACATCGAAGGGGTCAATTGGCAAGAAAACGAAAACGAGAAAGAAAAAGGGAGAGCCGCTCCCAAGGCTCCCTCTTCTCTCGTTTCGTAAGCGTGCCTGGCGCCAATCCTGGCGCCATCTGTATTTCTTGTAGCGATACACGAGGTGCTACAGATACTGTATGTAGGGAGGGGTCCTACAGCCCTTTCATAGAAAGGGAAGGGCGGGTCCATCAGGACAACATGGCCATCTCACCCAAAAATAGATTTTTCGCTTCGCTCAAAATCCGTTTTTTGGTCTCAAGCCATGTCGTCCTGATGGAAGTATACCAGAGCATTACTGTATCTGTGGATTCTCAGAACGTGCCGTACTCCCCGGAGGTATTTCCCCGGTCGACTAGACCTAGAGACCTAAGATGTTACCGTTATACATCTTTTCAACTAACCATAAACCATGTTAGAGCTTCCTGCCCCCTACAGGGAAGAGTCCTACTAGACTCTGGGAAAGTCTCAAAGAGTACATATACCTATGTATGAATACCAGGCAAGCCAATATAGTGGTTTCACCCTATATTAAGCAAAGCATAGTTTGTAAAGAACCACTGCGTCAATATGAAATATCGACCAGTTCTCCGCACAATACTTGTATTGGACAAAGGTTTATATCCGCATAGGAGGAAGCTGTAAATTCGCCACCATCCCCTTATGGGGTGGAATCCCCCCGCTAAGGGAAAGCATAAACCAATACAACATTAGCTTGCATAAAGGAACAATCTATTAGAATTATCCCAGATAAATATACATAGAATGAATGCTCAATTATATTAGTAAATTGACACAGGTGAAGGAGACGCAAGGTTCTCAAGAACAAGTTTATTGACAGACAATAAACTGACAGGTTAACAACATATATATATATATATATATATATATATATATATATATATATATATATATATATATATATATATATATATATATATATATATATATATAAGAAGAAGATAACCAAAACTTTAAGCATAAGTATGATAGTAAACAGAAACTTGTTTATCTGAAAGAAAAACATTAGTGCCACTTTTGACATACCGAGGTATCAAGGTCAGAAAATTCTGTATTACTAATCAGTTACATTAGCGTTAGAAACGCTCGGCACACATGTCTGCACTTATGCTAGGTTCACCTTTGGAAGTGGAACAGTCAACGTGGGCACCTCAGTGCCCTCACTTAGTTTGTAGCACAGTATGTAACTACACACTCACCCTGGAATTAATCGTCCCAATTAAAACCACTGTTCCTCGCAGAGTTAAACAGCAGGGTTAACGACGCAACCCACTGCTACCACAGATCTCTTTAGTTGCTCCACTTGCTTCACATAGTGGCGAAAGAACACTCTAGAAGACTTCCAGCCAGTGTATGAACGAAGATGTTCAAAATCCATACCATTAAGGAAATTTAAGGATGAAGCAACTTTCCTCGGATCGTGACCTGCGGGTGTACTGTCAGGATTCGCTCTGCGAATAAAATATGTGATTTTTGCCTTGAGTTGATTCAGTGATAAATTTGAGCCTGATTTTTCTCCCCTGAATAGTTGACCACCCTTGAAGTCTGAAGTTCTATGAAGATAGACCTTTAGGCATTCTACTGGACATAGAGATGCATCTTCTTTCAGAGGGCAGATTCTCCAGGGACCCCACCTGTTGGTGGGTAACTCATTCTTGGCGAGAAACGTAGGATCCGGAAACAGGTTCAGTTCTCCCCCATCCAGGAACTGAACACGACCTTCCTCTCTCGAGAGGGCTACAATCTCACTAACCCTGGCCCTGGAAGCGAGTGCAAATAGGAAAATAACTTTTCTGGTCAAATCCTTTAACGCACCCTCCTCATTGCACAACAGAGAAGCGAAATGAAGAACTTTGTCTAAAGACCATGAAATGGGCTTTGGAGGTGCTGAAGGTCTGAGCCTAGCGCAGGCTTTCGGAACTTTATTGCCTTCTAGTAGATTTGCACTTATATTCCTCTAGGAAGTGTATGCTGGCTTTCGAAATCCCGAAACGCTTTCTCACCGCTAGGGAGAGAAAATCATGAGCTGCAGGGTCCGGGTTTTCTGTAATTAACACAGACAGTAGACTTCTGGACTCGCTGGGTCAGAACTAGATCTGGTAGCGGTAGAAACTTCAACCGTAGTTCCAACGCCTGGGGGAACCACACGCTGTTCGGCCACTTGTGGGCCACTATTGCCGCTACCCCCTTGAAGGATCTTAGTTTGTTGAGGACCCTCAACAGAAGGTTGTGAGGAGGGAACAGATAAATCCTGGACCATCTGTTCCAGTCGAGGGACATCGCGTCCACTGCTTCCGCTAAGGGGTCCTCATTACGGGGACACGTACAGGGGCAACTTCTTGTTGTCTTTCGTCGCAAAGAGGTCTATCTGCAGTTCTGGGACTTGACTCAAGATGAAGGAGAATGATCCTGCGTATAGGGACCATTCCGACTCTATCGGTGTGAACCTGGATAGAGCGTCCGCTGTCACATTGCGGACTCCTTGAAGGTGAACTGCCGACAGGTACCACTTCTTCTTTTCCGCCAATCGGAAGATGGCCAACATCACCTGGTTGAGAGGTGGTGACCTTGATCCATGTCGATTCAAGCATCTCACAACTACCTCGCTGTTCAGCACCAACTATATGTGGGTCGAGTGACGCGGGGAGACTTTCTTTAAGGTAAGGAGCACTGCCATAGCTTCTAGAAAGTTTATGAGAAAGGTCTTGAATAGCTTGGACCAAGTCCCCTGGACTTTTTTCCGATGAGAGTCACCTCCCCATCCCTCCTTCGAGGTGTCTGAGTGAATTGTCACCGACGGGGGAGGTGGCTGAAAAAGAACCGACTTCTTTAGATGTCTGGTTTGGGACCTAGGCCTGAGAAGAGTACGTAGACGAAACGGAACTGGTCTTCTCAGATCTCTTCGCGCGTTTGATGCATAACTTCTCCAACTCCGGTTGCATCCTTTAGCTGTGCTCTTAGCACCAGGTCTGTCACCGAAGCAAACTGGAGAGAACCCAGTACTCTCTCCTGCTCGCGTCTTGATATCCTTTCGGAATCTAGAAGTCTCTTGACAGAACCCGCTATCTCCTTCCTTTTCTTCGCCGGGATGGAGAAACGGTGTGACATTAGGTCCCAGTGGATTCCCAGCCACTGGAACTTTTGAGATGGAGAAAGTCGAGACTTTTCCTGTTGATCTTGAAGCCTAGATATTCTAGGAACTGGATCACATGAATGGAAGCTTGCAAGCATTCTGTCTTGGATGCTGCCCACACCAGCAAGTCGTCCAGGTAGGCTACTACATGAATTCCCTTTAGGCGTAATTGCTTGAGAGCTACGCTCGCAAGCTTCGTGAAGATCCTTGGAGCTATATTTAGCCTGAATGGCATGGCTCTGAAGGCGTATAGTCTTCGTTGTAGCTTGAACCCTAGGTAGGGGGAGAGTCGACGGTTGATTGGAACGTGCCAATAGGCGTCTGACAAGTCTATGGAGACGGTATATGCCCTCTTGGGCAGTAAGGTCCTTATGTGTTGCAGTGTTAGCATCTTGAACTTGCAGTTCACTATGAACTTGTTGAGTGGCGACAAGTCCAGAATGACTCTGAGTTTTTCCGAGTCCTTCTTGGGAACACAAAACAACCTCCCTTGGAATTTGATGGACTTTACCCTTCGGATCACTTTTATTCCTCCAACAAATCTTGGATGTACTCCTCCAGGACGGGGGTGGAGTGTTGGAAAAACCGAGGGCACGGGGGTGGAGTGCTGTACCAGCTCCAGCCCAGTCCATTCTTGAGTAGGCTGTGGGCCAAGGGATCGAAGGTCCACCGATCCCGAAAATTCTGAAGTCTCCCTCCTACCGGTATCATCTCACTTGGACTGTTGTCCAGAGGTCTTGCCTCCCTGACCACGACCACCCCTGAATCCCCTTCCCCTTGAGGGGCGCCTAGACGAGCTTCTGGCTGCTCCTCTAGGCTTTGCTCGAAAGGAAGTTGACTGCCCTTCGAACGTTGGGTTGAATGCCGGGGACTGCGTCGACACGGCCTGGGGTACCCACTGGAAAGTGGTTGGGGTTTGTGCCACCATCTGGGGCACTGAAGGCATCGGCAATTGCTGTTGCTGTTGCTGTTCAACTGGCTTGGCTGGCCGAGACGGTAGCCTAGTCCTTTTAGTCTTCCTCTTTGGTTGGGGACCCTCATCCGGGGAAGACTTTCTCTTGATAGACAGGCCCCACTTCTGGAGAAGATTTCTATTCTCCGTGGCGGCCTTATCCACAACTTCTTTGACCAATTCGCTAGGGAAAAGGTCTTTGCCCCAAATGTTGGAGGAGATTAGTTTCCTTGGCTCGTGCCTCACCGTAGCCGAGGTGAACACGAACTCCCTACAAGCTCTCCTCGCCCTGACGAAGCTGTAAAGATCCTTCGTCACTGTGGCCAGATGAGTCTTGGCCACTACCATGAACATTTCATGGACCTTGGGGTCACTTGCCATCGTCTCAAGAGGGGTCTGAAGAGACATTGAGGCAGCCAGTCTTTCTTTTGTCTCGAGCTCTCTCCGCAAAAGAAAGTCAGACAGCTTAGGGAGGTTCTCACCGAACTGACGTCCGGCAATATCAGCCTCCAACTTCCCGACTGAGAAGGTAAGATGGACGTCCTTCCAGTCCTTGTGGTCCATGGGTAGGGCCAGCGACAAGGGTTTACACTCCTCCAGGGAGGGGCAAGGCTTGCCAGCCTCGACTGCTTTTAATACAGCCGCAAACCCTTTCTGCAAAAAGGGGAAGGCTCTAGCAGGAGAGGACACAAAGGAAGGGAGCTTCTTACTCAATGCAGCTACCTTTGAGTTCGTGAAGCCACTCTCTTTCATCGAAGATGAAAGCAAAGCTTGAGCCTTAGCATGGTCCATCACTGTGACCTCCTTCGGGTCTGTCTCCTCCTTTGAAGCTGGTTCCTTCCTCAACCGGACATAACAGTCCGGATATGACCCTTTGCTGGGCCAGAATTCCACCTCCTCAAGGGGAACTGAACCCTGCTTATCCGAGATGACGATCTTTCCAGTCGTCATCGGCATGTGCTCAGCATATCTCCACGGGTTAGCATCTGAGCACAAGGGAAGGTCTTTCACATTGAGCCTTTTCTGGGGCCCACGTGATGCTGCAAGCTTCAGCTTCTGCAGTTCCATTGCAGCCGCCTTCTCCATATTCTCCTTCTGCATTTGTTGGATCATTCCAACAATGGAGGAGAGGGCCTGTCCCAGCTCTACTGGGAGAGCGGACGATGTTGAGGGAATAGGTTCAGGGATTTGAACCGGAGCAGCCGACACCTCGTCGGGTTCTTCCTCTACAATGTCTGGAGCTTGATCTTCATCCTGGCCTCCTGCCAGGAGGTCTTCCTCCAGACGCTCGGACACGTCTGACATCCTGTCGTCCAACTGGATGTCTTGCAAGGCGACTGCCACTTCAGCATCCACCTGGATCTGAACTAGGGGGATCTCCTCTTGAGGCTGGGGTATCACTGCATCAGCTGATGCCCTAGGGAAAAGGTAAGCCCTCATCTTCTCACTTGGAAGATAAGGTCCAGAGGTGTTCTTCTGGAAGCCCTTTACCCAGGTGTGAAGCTTCTCCCTTGCTATATCCCTTGATTCCGCTGTCCTAGGGGAATCAAAAGCCTCAGTAATCAGGTTAGAGCACACGGTACATACCTGGGGGTCCCAATACCGGAGATCACCCTTGGAGACAGCACATGCTGCATGCCTCCTACATAACTCATGTCCGCAGAAGTTCTTACTGCGGACGTTGCAGACAGCACTTCCGCACTTCGGACGTACCTCCTGCAAAGAGAAGAAATTTCCATGAGTATCAAGTGAACTACGTATCACTGGATATGCACAGTTAGCATAACAAATCAGAAAGGAAAGACACACACTTGTGTTCTCCCGCACAACCAATTGTTGCAGCCTTCCAGATAATAAAATCGTATGGTTAATCTGTCCTAGAGTAACCAATGAAAAATTTCCAGAGGAAACAGGTGGAGCTCACACCTAAGATATGATTTTAAAATACCGAATAATAGACAAGAAAGAACTCACTTTCTTATCTGTAAGGCAACACCAAAGGGCTGTGCAAGACAACACAAAAGTGTTAGAACACACAGTGTTGTACCAATACTATACTATAGTTTTCTTCCTACAGTATATGTTATACTGAAGAATACTGGTACAGTATAAAAGGTAATGCGCCGGCCGACACACACCATAACTAGCTTTAAAGTATACTACTTAACAGCTATAAGGCGGCAGAACGCTGGTTCAAATGCATGAGCCGGCCGGCAGTAACTGCCGGCCGGCAACAGCCAATGTCGGCCGGCAATGATTGCCGGCCGGCAACTACACAAGGTAGCACCCGGCTGCCGGCCACTGCTCATAGCAACCGGCAGACAAGGGCTTGACAATAGCCGGCCGGCAAAGGTAAACAACCGATGCCGGCCAGCAGCAAAAGAACCAGAGGACTACGACTGCCCGGCTGCTGGCCTCATAGGCCGGCAGCCGGGTCGGGTACAGCACTAGAAGAAAACAGAATGGATGCCGGGATAAGAGAGTATACTACCCCCAAGCCCGGCAATCCGAAAGAGTGCATAAGAGGAAGAGGAGAATCTAATTCAGGCTTCCTGACCAATGTCGTCTGGCTCTACAGACAGACATGGACGAGTGACCAAGGGAGGTCCGGGAAGCACTCAAAGCAGAAGACCTTTGCCGGCCGGCACACTCTGCCGGCCGGCAAGGGACTGAGTCAATTCCACATCCTAACCTATCCTAGGTCCAGATGTAGAATGACGTACAGTACTGTAATGGCTAGGCCATTACAGAGATAGAGGGGGAAGGGACAAAAGAGGGTCCTACCAACCTTGCTTTAGTGAAGAATCACCCGCAGCTAAGAAAACTCATCTTAGCCTAAGGGAGACCCAAGGAGGAAGGCCAGCAATACTTGCCAACCCCCACTGAACCAAAGCAAGGAAGGTGTTGCTACTCCCAGGG
>NC_090731.1:34617998-34620498 GCF_036898095.1 Palaemon carinicauda | reverse complement strand
TCTTCTCATATTCAGTAGACCACAAGGTAGCACAACTTGCTATTTGTTCTTCCATGACTAAAGCTTGAAGGGGTTATACAGGATACTTTGAAAATGCCATCATATATTATGTTAAAAGTGTTTGTATTACAACACTTAATAAAAGACTTTAAAACAACTATTTCTGGTTTAACAACTAGTTTGGAACAAATTTTAAGATTCATGCATGAAACTGCCCATTTCATGAAATGGGCTAACCACTTGCCCATTTCATGAACTGGGCAAGTGGTATGCTCACTTCATAAAATGGGCAGTGGTTAGCCCACTTCATGAAATGGGCAATTTCACAGATTGGGTGTAACATATATATATATATATATATATATATATATATATATATATATATATATATATATATATATATATATGTGTGTGTGTGTGTGTATATATATATATTTAATGGATTATTTTAACCTATATTGAACAAAGAAACAGCTTTCATGATATACATACATTTACTAAGGAAATGATGATATGGTTCATTTCATAACTGATTTACACTCTACAACGCCCTTTATTAACAAACAACTTTTGCGAACACGGAAATGTGTCCGTTTTCTTTTTCATTATTCGATTTGTCTATGTTAATTACGCTGATTATAAGAACATCAAATTACCCTATAACCACGCACCTCCTGGCATATAACTATTACTCCTTCAATGATTTGAATCTGTAAGGAATAATATTCATTGAAGGAAATTCCATTAGGCAGCGCTGTTCCAAACTCCTCCCACCAACCTTAATTATGCTGATGATTGTTACCTTGGTCACTTTTACAAGGACATGACTTACCATCGATGTGCTCTGATGATGGAAGGTTATACTACTTCATAAGTAAACTCAGGTTGCTTCCGATAGCATATGAAAATCACAATATTTTCCGATAAATTTTTATTTCTAATGAGGAAACAATCATTGGACAATTTACTAACTAGCAATTCTCTAGCCTGTACCTTCCTAGCACATCTTTTTTGACACACGTGGTCGTCAAATAATAGATTATATTAGTTGGGACAAGGTGCCTCTGATGCCATCTATTGGCGGTAAAGTAAAACCCGTTACGATGTACTGTAAGGGAGGGTGGAAGAGGGCTCTACGTTATTATGTCTTTCGGAATGTAGCAATATTGTTATTATCCGTAGTTTTTACTAAACACATGTCATACTATGAAAGATATTAATTATTCATTGGTTTCATAAAAAGGTAATTGAAAATTAGAGCAAATAACAGGAATAACTTAATTGTTTCACCGATTTCAGTACATGTGCCACTATCTGGCGACCCCTTGACCCCAAAATGTAATTGGGGTAACGATTGCTTGATTAGGAAATATTTCTGTGACATTTATTTTCGAATCTGTAATTTCCTAGGAATAATTTCCTAAGTTTACGTGCGTCTGTTTTATAGCAATTTTGTGCCCAAATAGCAACAGAAATGAGGTAATAAATGTTATGAGTGGATGATGGCGATAATTGGCAATTTGGTACTCTACTGCTAAGGCCATCTATTGGCCATGAAAATAAACAATGTGTAGAGCTCTTTAATCCTTGCATTCTGGAACCTCCCATGACGTAATTTAGGTTTAAAAATAGCCCCGAATAACCTTCTTAATTAGAACTGATTATAATTCATACCTGCGACACGTTTCTACTTAAGTATCAACCTGTCACCCTTTTCCAATTGGATAGAATCATTCACATGAATAGAACGAGAGCGTATGCTGCCATCTTTTGACAAAAAGTTGAAAGTTATAATTCCTATAAAACTATTTTTTTCTACTGATTTTAGCCTCTAAGCTATGGTATTTATATGTAAAATACAAATAATTTGTATTGCAAAAATATATAGAGTAGATCCCAATATTTTAAAAGCAAAGACTTGGAACTCACCCATAGAATTAAAAACCTAAAATTTAACCAAAATATATTTATGTCCGCAGCAAATACGTTGTTAGCTAATCATAAACCAAATTATGGATATCAATCCTCTATAAAGTGTGTCTTGTTACATTTAGTTAGGAGACATTTGTTAGTTACGCAACTGAAAAAATCTGTTCAATCCCCAACTGATATCTGAGATAACACGACAATAAGTAATAGAGATGATAATGACCACAAGAAAAAGAAACCATCAAGAGACAGTCTCTCTTGAGTCTTACCTCTCAGTTGCTGCTATGTTTCATACATGTTTGATACATGCACTGCTTGTTCCTCCAGCGAGATTTCTTCAATACATATTAAGTATATAAAGTCCCACAGTATCTTCCACTTTGGGTCTTCATATTAACAACTTCCTGACCCCAGGAATGCTGATACATTTAGGAGGCTGAAGGTTGCAGTGATAAATCTCTATCAGACATTTGTTTGCACTTTTTTTATAAATGTCCTTTTAAGCTCGCAAATGGTATGAGTTTATTTTTTTTTTTTTTTTTTTTTTTTTTTTTTTTTTTATGAATGTCCT
>NC_090731.1:34602998-34612998 GCF_036898095.1 Palaemon carinicauda | reverse complement strand
CCTGACGGATCTTACTTGACCTATATAAGCTCTGATTGTTTTTAGGTTCACTCAACAATGTTATACGTATTTCCACACTCAGCAAAAATTTCCCCAACATTTTACGTATAAATTTAGCATCAACTTAACACATTGTTATCATCACGATTATTTCAAACAGGTCGAAATAAGAAATGAGGTCTGTTCAAGCAACAACAACAGCAAGGAAAAAAGAAAATTCTACTCATCAACTCGAGGGATGTCACGTATGCAGGGGTAAGGAGGAACACTTTTAAAAACTACCTCTTCAGGTACTACATGTATGTGTGCCTGATAATGTTCAGACACTGCGCCATTAACAATGCTTTGTATCAGAACTGTGTTAGAATTAACCATCTTTACTCGGTAAAGACCCAAATACGCTGGTTCTAGTATGTGTTCCCTAGGTTGTAATAATTTTAAATACACACGATCGCCCACAAATACTTTTACCAGTGCGGTTTTGAACCAACCATCATACTTTGAGCTGTGATTTTCATTAGCTCTTTTCAAAAACCTTTCAGTGGTGCTCATTACTCTCCTCAATAAATTTAATAAATATACACGGTATTGCTCAGTTGAATAATTTGGCAGTTGTTGCGAATTAATGAGTACCGTATATGGTAACACAGGATCCTGTCCATACACTAAAAAGAAAGGCGTGTCCCTGAGTGAAGCATTATATGCAATGCTCAAAGCTAGCTCAGCTGTAGGAAGCATGGCGTGCCAATGAAGGGGGTCATCAGCCACTTAGTAAAGCAAAATTCGTACTACTTCCCTATTATGCGACTCTATTAAGCCATTTGCTAAAGGCCCATATGCGGTCACTGAAAAGTGTTCAATTTTCATCTAGTCCGTGACCGATTTCACCACCTTATATATAAACTCAAGACCATTATCACTTATCAAAATTTTCGGGCAACCAAACCTAGTAATGAATGAGCACAGCACGTGGCCTAATGAATTTGCAGATTTATCCAACATTGCGTAACTATGAGTGTACCGAGTAAATTCATCCACAAATACACATGTATACTTATGTTGTGTTCACCCAGTAGGAAATGGTCCTACTACATCCATATGCATTCTATAAAATTTAATGGGAACAACAGGCCACATTCTGGCTACCAGTACAGTGTTTTTAAGTTCTTTGAATCAGATAGAAGCATGAGAAACTTTTATATAATTCTTTATAGACTTTCTCATTCCTAACCAAAAGAAGGATTCACGTGCTCTCCTTAATTGTCTATCAATCCCTAAATGCCCTGCATACGGACTTGCATGTACAATGTGAATGGCTTGTTTCATTAAAGAGTGAGGAAGAACTACCCATGCACAGAATTCCCCTTCCCTCTTCTCGTAAGCACAATATAAGACATAATTTTCAATAAAAAAATTTTCACGAGGCACATTAAGAAATGACGGATAACTCTTTGATTCCCCTTTAATCATTGCTCGCACTCTTTCCATCCATTCCTCTTTTTTTTTGTCCGTCTCGGACTTCTTTTATTTCCCAACCTCCCAAGTCAATCAAACCAGCATTATCAAGGCATTCCTTCTGGACACCCCTGGTCATGTCCTCGGTCATCCACATATATTCCCGTTCGCCGTTCGTATCTCTCTCTCTCTCTCTCCCTCTCTCTCTCTCGCTCTCCTGAGTCGACTCTCTCTTTCCCGTCTAGTGCATGTGCATCGCGAGAACTCTCATCACGTTCTCTATTTCCTCTATTATGATGGGGGTCTTCACTATTTTGGTTACGTTCTTCGTTCCTCTTTTGTGCCCCAGTTGTTACTCCTATTACTGCACTTCTAGAGAGAGTATCAGCTACCTTGTTAGCCTTACTTTCTATGTGGTGAAAACCCTTTATATTAAACTCTAACAATCTCTCAATTCTATCTCGCTGGACGAGAGGTCAAATCATTTTCATAATACAAATCACATACGGGGCGATGTTTGTTTTGCAACTCAATCGACTGACCTAATAAAAAGAATCGATGCCCCTCTAGAACCCAAAAAATAGCCAAAGCCTCTCGATCGAATGTACTATAATTCTTTTGTGCCCCTTTTAACGATAGGGAAGCAAAACAAATGGGTCTCTCTCTGCCTTTATCATCTCGTTTAGAAACTACGCCACCAATAGCTACGCTACTCGCTCTGTTGTCACTAAAAATGTGCGATCAAATCTAGGATATGCAAGTAATTCAGTGTTAGTTAAGGAAGCTTTCAAATGATTAAAGGCCATTTCTTCTTACTCTCCCCAATTTATTACTTTTTGTTTCTTTAAAGCATCTAAGGGCCTCGCTATCTCTCCGAAACCTCTTATAAATTTACGGTAATACCCAGCGAGCCCAAGGAACCCAGCTACTTCCTTACAGTTACGTGGCCTGGAGAAATCTGTAATAGCAGTTACTTTACTGGGGCAGGGTTGGATACATTCTGAGGTTATCCTGTGACCTAAAAATTCGACCTGTTTACAGAAATATTTGCATTTTGACAAATTTATTTTCATACCATTACGTCGCAATGCTTCTAAAACTTTACGAATACTATTATTATGTTCTTCGGCCGTTTTCCCTGTAATTTTGATATCATCTAAATAAACAAGAACATTATGGGCAATTAAGGGCGACAAAACCGCCATCATTACTCTATAAAAATAAGTTGGAGCATTTTTAACACCGAAAAGAAGAAAATTAAACTGAAATATTTGATCGTTAGCTATAAATGCAGTTTTACATTTACTGTCTTCCTGAATGGCTATTTGATAGTATCCAGATTTTAAATTAACAGTTGTAAAATATTTGCTATCCCATACTTTCACAAGTAATTTTTCGATTGAGGGCAATGGGAATGCATTATCCTTAGTGACTGCATTCAATTTCCTATAATCAACACACAATCTTACCGAGCCATCCTTTTTCCTAACAGCTACAATTGGAGAAGCCCAGGGGGATTCGCTCTCCTCGATTATCCCTTGTTCCCTTAATTTATTAATTTCCTTTTCTATCTCTCCCTAGAAATGAATGGGTACCTTATAAGGCCTTGACCTGATCGGCTTCCCCTGCCCAGCTTCAATGCTAAAGGGAAATCGATCAATCCTTACGGGTGGTTCATCTCCAATTGCAATTATATCGGAATGATTATTAGCAATGTCACTAACTACAGGCTGATATGCTGAGGGACATAATTTTCTCGCCTGAATATTCAAATTCTGAGTGCGTTCGTCTGTGCGGGCAGGAGTTGTGGCTCCCAACATTCCATTATAAGCATTTTCACATAACTCTAATTCACACACAGAATCACTTCCTAAAACAACTCTTTTATTTGAAAAATTAACTATCGTTATATTAGCTCTGTTCTCTTTAATTTCTGTCAAGCCCTCTAATATCAAATGGGCCCAATTGTCATGGGGTTTAACAACTACCTTGGTTCCATCCGCAAGAGGGCGACACAGAGTCACAGATATGCTCGTAAGGGTCTGTGGGGACAACACTTCTCTCTCAGGTACAGCTGTTACCTTACTTAAATGTCTCTCCGAGCTAACACACGCACTTACTGTCTCATGACTTTTTATCGGCAAAATGTACCCACCTGATTTTACTGTTATTGTATCTTTTCCCCTAAAAAAGCAAATTTGATTATTAGATATAACGTCTATTCTTAAGAGGGCCTCGATTCCTGGAATTCCCAAGGTGGGCAAGACAAAAAAATCATGTGTAAACTTCACAGAACCCACCTTAAACTGGATGATTGATGTATGGTTTATGTGTAGTTTATTTCCTCCTGGCGTGTCAAGAACAATGGATGCCGCTGGCTTTAGTGGATATGAAGAGAATTATTTTTCAATCAATGAAACACTGGCTCCCGTGTCAATCAGCGCTTGGATGGATTTATCTTGCAGGTCGATCCTAGCTGCTAACATTCCCAGCCGGCCATTACGAGATATGGGACATGGGCCGACGACCTCAGCTGCCATGCCGCTGCACCCTGGTCCTCTCCCTATTGCTGCGGGGGTAAGGTCGGGGGTACCAATGGAGGTCCCAGTGCCTGCTCTGTCACGTCTGTCGTCACTGCTTCCTTGGCTACTGCTTGTGATGTCATGGGGGGGGGGGGGGTTGTCGAACTCCTTCGCCTCCCCCTTCCTCTGTTCCCTTTTCCTTGGACATTTTGCGGGGGGGGGGGGGTGTGTGTGCGTGCGATCCCAGCCCGACCGTCCTGGGCGTTTTTTGCTGAGCACTTTCCAGATAAATGACCGTAGGCCTGACAAGTGTAACAGCAGGGGTATCCATGGGATGGCCATTCCACTCGTCGGTGCCCCTCTCCCCCACAGTGCCAACATCTGAAGACTCTGCTAATCTGCTGAGTGCATTCCCCCTTACCACTCTTCGGGGGTCGACTTCCTGTCATGGCTGCCAACTTCTTGGAATCGGCTCCGTTATTCCCAGTCCTTTTTTCTTCTGGCAAACTGTCTAAAATGTTTTGTATCGCCTTCACTACATCTGCTAACGAGCGATTGTCATCAAACAAATAACCACATAAATACGGGTTTACTAATCTGTGAATATGTTTATGGGCAATTGCCTTTTTATCACCTTCTGGGAGATTGGCACTCCAGGTAGCAAACAAATCGCAATCCCAAAAAAATGCGAGTTGCAAAACTAAGAATGGATTCACCTTCCTGTATTTCAGGTTTGTAATTTTTTTTTAGGTCTCCTTTACTCGCATCAGGCAAGGCATACTTCTCAATTAAATATCGTTTTATTTCAGTATAACTTCTTAAACTTTCTTGTGGCCAACACATTACTTCCATTGCCGGAGCATCTTTCAGCAATCTAATTATTTGAATAGCTTTTTCTTTTTCCGACCACCCATATCTGGCTACTTAAAAATCTCTCAAAAAATACTTCAATTGATTGAAAACCTTCTTTAAAAGAGGCCGTTGATCATCGAAAGGAGTTCTTGCAACTTTCTCACTCAGCTCCCACTGAGAGAGGACCTCCTGCCTGCTGCTGCTGCTGCTTGCTGCCTGGCCTGCTGACTGCTGCCTCCCCCCTGCTGCTGGTTGCTGCCTCTTCACAGGGCTGATATTTTCGGCAGAGATTCTCAGCCAAAATTTTCATCTGCCCTGCAAAGATCGCCACTGCCGCCGCCAATTTCGACGCCGTTTTTGCCAGGATACATTCTTGTAGGGGCTGCCTTGTGCTACCCTCTACTGTGTAGGCTGCTGAAGGGCGCCTTTCAGCGCTACAGCAAAGGGCCTTGCCCTCAAATTGGCTGATATCAGCCCCTTTTTAATAAGGAGGTACTTTTGACTAGTTAGGCTTTTGTCTCTGACTATCTTAACCTTTCTTTTACTAATAGATCCTCCTGTGGAAAATCCGGTAGCCGTTGTGGTCTTGAAACTCCGGTTGAAGCAGGACCCAAGGGTCAAAACTTCCCGCTCTCGCCGTCTCTGGCAAGTGGCATAGGACTGCTAGGCTTGGTGCCTATAAGCCAAGGTGTTAGGTGCTAGGTAATAGAGAAAGATCCTTGCAACCTGGCGTAAATAAGCCAGGAATTCAATGGTAGGGATAGGTGTTTGGACTTAGTTTCAATAAAATTTAGGAGAGTACTGTGTTTTATTCCCTAAACATCCCTACCTGCAGGAGTAGACTGCTGGGCCGTCTTAGTGCTGGAAAGCAGTAAGGAGGCTCCCCAGCTACTATTTGTGCAGGTTGTACCTAGCTAAACAGAGATAGTTTCAGCACTGCTCTATTAATAGGATAGTTAGTGGCCCCCCCCCCCCATTAACCATTCTATTTCAGATTCTGTTTATCGTTTTTCAACTCTCGCTATAACTTTGTCTGGGGCCCTAGGGCTTAAAGGGTTGGACAACGGCCCAGGCACACTATCTATCTTTGATATCTTCCTCACCTTCCAACCCACCAAGGACTTGTCCTGGTGACCTGTTGATGACCTATTAGCGATAAAATTGGAAGCTATGGCTTCTGCTGAAGTAAAACTGCACCTGGACTTGACCCTTTGCATTACTAACCCTCAGAACCGAAAAAGAAAACAACTGGAAACGGACTCGGATGAACATGACAACCCAGAATGGACCCAGGTTAGCCGTCGCAAGAAACAGCCAAGACGGAACAACCCCAACAACGACACCAGGCCTAATGCTCAGGACAATGGACAACGGAACATCACCACCACTGGGAACAGTCACCAGCCAACTTGGGAAAACAAAACATATTTTTCAGAGTCCTGGCTGGAAACTCTTCTGAGGCTTTCAAGGCTATTGCAGCCTTAGAGCAAAAACACAAAAACATTCAAATGGTTGCCAAACCAAATAGGCAGGGCCAGTGGACCATCTCCACCAAGGATGTAAGAGCCCTGATCACCTTAAGGAGCACCTCCGACATCGGGCTACAAGAGCTCAAGGAGGAAGAAATAATAAAGAAGGCAGTTGTGGTAGCTACCCAACTGATATGATGGAGAGCCATCTGTTGAATCTGCCCAACATCCCTGCGGCAGAACGAATGACCAACAAGGCTGGTTTTCTAACTAAGGCCATCCTTGTTACCTTCAAAGGACCTCACCCCAAGAAAGTGGACATAGACATCTTCGGAAGCTTCTGGGTCAAGAAATATTACCCAAATACCCTAAAATGTTACAATTGCCAAAAATTTGAATATCATAAAGACCAATGACAGGCAAAGGTCCCATCCTGTGCAGTGTGTAGCCAAAGGCACCCAACACAAGACTGCATAGATAAAAATGCTGCAGACATACCAACAATACCCAAGTGCCCAAACTGTAAGAAGGGACGCACAACAATGGCCTGGGGATGCCCTGAAAGGGTAGCAAGAGTTATTGCTGTCCTCCCCAAGGAAAGGAGAGAAGAACCAAGAGGAAGAGTGACCCCCAAACCTCTACCCAGAAGAAGGTTGTGCACACAGGAAGAGCTAAGGAAAATCTCTAGAGCTAGGTCGTCCTCTAGAGCTCCAAAGCCTACAACTCAGGCACCTAAACCTATGCCTAGGACAATGTTCATTAAGACAACGGTCTTGAGAGAAAAACTAACTGATCTAGTCACACAGGCCGTGGCTGGAAAAATCAATGTTGAAGCCATAGCAGCTAGCATTGAACAAGTCCTGATGGGCTTCGTCTCCAGACCCAAGTCCTCCCCACCCTGCTCTCATGCTATCCAGGAGATCACCTCTCATACCTCAACCTCCACACCTATCATTCCATCACCTCAATCACCTGTACCTTCCATATCCGCTACACCAGATCCCACCCCCATCATCCCACTCATTCCATCCCCCATCACTTCATCCACTCTCACCCCATCCACCTCATCCACTTTATCCTCTGAGGTCAAGGCAATTGCCTTTGCCCCTAGGGACCCAAGACAAATTTCTTCCACTTACATGCAGGAGTAAGAGTTCTTAACTGGAACTCAGCTGGTGTAAGAACAAAATTGTCCTCCCTGATTGCAGTATGCAAAACTGAGAATATAGATGTAATCCTGCTACAAGAAACACTTCTAACAGCAAGAGAAAAAAAAAACTCAGAAGAGCAGGTTACAACGCCTACACTACACCACAGATAGGCACAGACAAAGTCTTAGCCACACAAGTTAAAACAACTATACCAACAACAAGGTTACATAACCCAATTCCTTGTGGTACCAATGTAGAGACACTAGCAGTAACAATAACATTACTGAATATAAGAGTGGACATATACAACATATACAAAAAAATAAACAGAGAGGACACAGGAGAGCTACAGATAACACAACTCTTTGCTCATGCAGAAAGAACACCAACAATTATATGTGGGGATTTTAATGCACATCACCCTATATTATCATCCCCATCAATGACAAACCCCTCAGGGAAACACAAAGCCTTCGCCCTGGAGGAATTTGAAGGAGCCGCCCTCCTAAACACAGGGCAACCTACACACTTAAAAGGAGGCAGACTGGATCTGACCTTTGCTACAACAGCAATAAGACACTTAACCAGATGGCGAGTGCACGCAACCCTGATTAGTGATCACCTTGCCACAGTAACAGAATTGGAGATGCAACAACTACCTCCAATTCCACCACCTCCACTAAGATGGAATCGGGACCTAGCAGACTGGGTCTGCTTTTGACTAGCCATAGAGGAATGGGCAGCCAGCTACAATCCTCCAGAGGACATAAATCAGCTAGAAAAAGAGCTAGTTGATGCTTTCCACAATACAGCTAACAGAGCTATGCTCCTAAAGGCAGCAGGAGCTAACCATACATATAAAAATTCCTGGTACTACTGCCCGGAAGTCAGGAGGCTAAAAACCAGATTAAACAGAGTCACAAAAATATACAGAAGAAGATCCACTGTAGAAAACAGAGAACTACTGCAAACAGTCAAAAATGAAACACAACAAAGAATCCATGAAATAAGAATTGAAAAATGGATGGAATGGTGTTCAAGCTTGTCAGGGTACACAACTCGAACTGACCTATGGAAATGGCTACACAAAGTAGCCGGAAAAAAAAGAAAACTCCAATTACAATACACCCACACCCACAAGAGGAGGCAGAAAGAATTGCAACAACCTTCGCAAACAGGACACTGTCAGCTAATCTTTCCCCTGAAACAAGAATGCTACAAGAGCAACTGGCGCCAGCCAGGTGTGAAGAGATCAACACAGCCTGCCAGGAGCAGGGCGACACAGACACTACATACACAATCGGGAACTAAGAGCAGTACACAAGACAGGAAAAGATACTGCCCCAGGAGCAGACAAGATCACCTACACAATGATCAAACACATGGGTCCAGCAGGAGGTTATTAAACAAAACAAAACTTGAGCACACAAAGCCTCAAGCCTGGAGGCAACAAGACACGCAGCCAATCCCAAAGTCAAAGGATCAAGGAAATCCCAGACCAATAGCCTTAGTATCCTGTATGGAAAGAACAGGAGAAAAAATGGTCCTGAACAGGATGAAATACAAAATTGGCCCCATACACAAGAAGCTATATGCATATCAGGAGGGAGTTGGTACTTCTGAATGCATCACTGATGTTTTACGCTGCATAAATCAAAAGAAGGTAACAATAGTCTTCATAGACATTGAAAAAGCCTTCGAGCTAGCAAGCCCGGCAGCAATGCTGCAATCAGTGGCCAAAAAAGGAGTTAAGGGTCACCTACTAGCATGGACTAAAAACTATGTGCTAGGAAGGCAAGCTAGAGTTAAATTCCAAGGAGTGATTTCTACCTTTCACGAATTGGAAAATGGCACACCACTAGGAGGGATTCTTATCCCCCTCCTCTTCAACCTCCTCATGGAAAATATAGCCTCACTCCAAGTTCCTGAAGGAGTAGACATATTTATCTATGCTGATGATGTATGTGTAATAGCTCAAGGATCAGTTAGGATGATCAAAATGCAAAGAGCACTCAATGCCATCAGCCACAAATCCAATGAGCTTGGACTAAAAATAAACATTGGCAAAACAGAGGCTATGTCAATTAAAGCCCCAAACCCCTTGCAACCACTCGCAATAGGAATGGATCCCCTAGAATGGGTGGACAAATACACATACCTGGGAGTAATAATAGACAAACAACTCACCTTCAGGGAAGAAGTTAGATATCTCAAGGAAAAAGCGGATGCCAGACTGGCAGCCATGAGATATATGTCCAAACTCAATGATGGAGCAAATGAGCATGTCCAAAAGAAATATTATCTACCCTGTTCCAGAGTGCTAGTGGAATATGCTGCCCCAACACTTACAGATCTAACGGATGCTCAAAAAGCCGCAGTAGAGGTAATTCAAAACAATGACATGAGGCTCATGCTAGGAGCTCCAATATGGACAAGACTGTGCAATTCAACGATGAAGACTGGACTATCATCCCTTGAGGATAGAATTGCACTAAGAAATGCAAGCACAATTACAAAAATGTTCCCCTCAGACAGAGGCTCAATTACCAAA
>NC_090731.1:34580498-34582998 GCF_036898095.1 Palaemon carinicauda | reverse complement strand
CGGAAGCCCGCCCTATAAACCACCAGTCTCTGTAAGCTGTAGACTGATTGAAAACAACAACAGTAATAATAATAATAATAATAATAATAATAATAATAATAATAATAATAATAATAATAGTACTAATAATAATAACAGTAATAATAATAATAATAATAATAATAATAATAATAATAATAATAATAATAATATCAATAATGATAACAGTATTAATAATAATAATAATAATAATAATACTAATGATAATAATAGTAATAATAATAATAATGATAATAAAAATAATAATAATAATAATAATAATAATAATAATAATAATAATAATAATAATAATAATAATAACCGCTTCACTATCTATTATTACTTCCTCATCCTATATTCTTTTTACCACAAGCTCTACTAGCAGTCACAAGACACCATCCTTAAATCATGAATGCTCTTAACCTGCTTCTCTCATCTCCATTGCCTTGTCCTCCTTACTTGGTTTGATGATATTTACATTTACATTGTGTCTCCTTTCGCACAAACTTTCTTCTACTTTTGCTTTTAGATAAAATTAGCAATGTCCACATCGAAGTCTGTTTGTATATTTTCCTGTGTAAACTTAGCTACTTTATAGAAATGTGATGATTTCTTTTCATTTGCTTGTATATCTCTCAAACTATTATCTACTTTTGCTGTTAGTGATATTCATATCAGTTTCAGTTTGCTTATTTGTCTGTATAAATGAAGCCATTTTTTTTAGAGACATAATGATTTTTTTATTTACTTGTACAAATTTTGAGGACGAAAACATCCGCATTATTCTGAAAAGAACTATCTCAAAACGAGAGAGAGAGAGAGAGAGAGAGAGAGAGAGAGAGAGAGAGAGAGAGAGAGAGAGAGAGAGAGAGAGAGAGAGAGAGCTACTTCCCTAAAAATTGACTATATTTCTTAAGATAAGGATGAAATCTACTGCTATTACCACTATCCTAAAATAGACTCAGTTGGATTTTTACGCTTCCGTGATTTTGTTCACAGTTTAAAAGGCTTCTGAAACTGTGGCTCCTTGCGTACTGCTTTACTGTAACAGAATTGGATTCGAAAATGCAGGCAGAGTAAAAGCTACGAAAATAGAGATTCCAATTTGGGTCTGAGATTGGGGAATCAAATTGAATTGAAATTGTTACTTTATTTCATTCACAATATTTTTGATGCTCAAATATTTGCTTCTAAACAACATCTTTACTTTATTACTTTTTTATTATCAACGTTTAAAGTGTTTAAAGGTCACTCACAAATGGTAGACACAAGGGACAGTGACAATGCCATAGATAGTAGGACAATGCTCTAAAGACCCAACATATATAGGCTACATATCATCAAAGCTCAAGCCCCCTCTCCACCCAAGTTAGGACCAGTAAGGGCCAGGCAATGGCTTCTGATGACTCAGTAAGTAGACCCAAAGGCTCCCCAAATCCCTTATAAGGATATATTTCCGAGCTAAAAGGGCACCCCTGCGAGTTGGTGCAAATCTACCTCACTAAAAAAAAGTAGACTATAGCTTCATGGAGAGGGACTTAAACGCTGATCATATGTATTTTTATCCCAAGTTCCAAGCTGATAGGCCTACTTCAGGAATGTGGATTCCCCCACACACAAGGTATATATGTTAGTATATCATGACACACACCCATATATTTATAATTTAATTATTGTAACATGAGAATAAATAACTACACACAGCATACAATATGAACATGATTGAGAGGTTGATTTAATTCCTTCAAGCAAAAGGATAAAAGAAACAATCAAGTGAATGCAAAGATTTGTTCAATCTCGGTTTGCTTCTCACGTGATTGGTCAAACAGGGTGTATTTTTTTTTCTTTTTTTATTTATTTATTTATTTTTTTAAGATACACACGCATTTAATCTGGTATAATTAGTTGTCAGAATGATACCACGGAATTTGGAAACTACAGGGCTAAAAATAATTACCATTTTATCCTTTTTCTTGGGCATGGAAATGTGTAATTGTATTTGGAAAATTCACATAGATTTTATTATACCTATTTGTTCAAAAGAATATGTGAGCATAATGTTAAAAAAAAACACCGTCATTTTCATCGGAAATTCTTCATAAAAATATACAGATCTCAGCCGTATTTCAGTGAAATACAGGCGACCCTAATTTTACTCTACTTTGTTATTATCCTTTACGGGTTGGTGACCGTAATATCACTCATTTACGTTAATATATCCGTTTTTATAACGGTAAAAATCTTTGAATGAATGTTGCCAGGCATTTGCCGAGTTAAAACATTGTTTTCAGTATATGACAAATAGGAAACATTATCAACTCCCATGAAATATTCAAAGCTTCAAAAGACAGTGTCTACCATTCCTTCTTTCCTTTTGTAACTTATTTACATATTTCAGTAAAGTTTGGTAAGACAAATCCTTTAAGTAAATTTAGGGTATAATTGTCATCGGAAGACTCATGAAAAATACTCTCCCATAATT
>NC_090731.1:34562998-34572998 GCF_036898095.1 Palaemon carinicauda | reverse complement strand
CTCTCTTATCATCAAGACTGTAAGTGAAGCCGGTGAACCAAAAAACAAATTGTATATTGGAAGAAAGCAATATATTGATATATCTTTCATTCCTATAGAAAACCTTCCTTCAAATCGCTCTCTCTAAAAGCATTTCATATCAACTTATGAAGGAGCAAATATCAAATTATTAATAAGGATGAGGATACAAGAGAATTGTGGCATCAGATTACTCAGTAATGTCAAACATTTAAAATGAAAATGTTACAAAACCCCCAAGGCGATGTTCCACTCCTGAAATTGATATATGTATGTATATTTATGTCATGTCAATTTGTTTCGTGCGTGAAGGTTTTTTTTTTTTTTTTTTTTTGGTGGGGGGTAGGGGGGGGGGGGGGAGCTCGGCTCTACGGCGAAAGGATTTTCTTCCAATAGAAGCAATAGTTTAACATTCGAGACGATTTATTTTGCAATAAATGTCAATATTGGTTCAAAATAAACAGACAAATAGTATTACACACTTGAATAAACATACAGGTTAGAAAAGATATTAATGCATATATAAAAGGGGAGAGCAAATGTGAGTGAGAAAAAAGTTAGATTATGTAAATTAAAGGAAAATAAAGCAGTTAATTCAATGATGTCCTTAAGAGTTAATATACGGGATGATATAGAAAGAGAGGAAGAATACAGGATATTATATAAAGAAGAGAAGAATAGACGATAATATTCAAATACGAGAAGAGGTTAGGTAAATAATATTTGAATCAAGTAATTAGACTGGTTAGTGGAAAAGGCTTAGAAATGATTTGAATTTTTCACAAAGGTTAAAGGGGGCGGGGTGAGCTTAGGAAGAGCTTGCATTGGATATCAAAGGAAAGCGGAGGAATTATTAGTAAAACTACCAATGCAAAATACTTTCATGTGGTACTAGATGAATTATTTTTTATTGATATTGAATTCATTAAACTCTAATCTTCGTTCTCAACGACCTTTCCAATAATAAAATTATCTATTAAAATCTCCAATTTCGATTTTCAAAACATTATTAGGCAAAGATTTCAATTTTTCCTTCATTGTTTTTCATTTTCATTGCCATCCTCAATCTCACCAATAATGTACCGCATTAGTGCTTCTCCACCATACCAAAACTTTAGCCACCCGTTGAGATACTACCGCTAGAGAGTTATAGGGTCCTTTGACTGGCCAGAGAGTACTACATAGGACCCTTCTCTCTGGTTACGGTTCTTTCCCTTCGCCTACACAGACACCGAATAGTCTGGCCTATCCTTTACAGATTCTCCTCTGTCCTCATACACCTGACAACACTATGATTACCAAACAATTCTTCTTCACCCAAGGGGTTAATTACTGCACTGTAATTGTTCAGTGGCTACTTTCCTCTAGGTAAGGGTAGAAGAGACTCTTTAGCTATGGTAAGCAGCTCTTCTAGGAGAAGGACACTCCAAAATCAAACCATTGTTCTCTATTCTTGGGTAGTGCCATAGCCTCTGTACCATGGTCTTACACTGCCTTGGGTTAGAGTTCTCTTGCTTGAGGGTACACTCGGGCACACTTTTCTATCTAGTTTCTCTTCCTCTTGTTCTGTTAAAGTTTTTATAGTTTAAATAGGAAATATTTATTTTAATATTGTTACTATTCCTAAAATGTTTTACTTTTCCTCATTTCCTTTCCTTACTGGGCTATTTTCCCTGTTGGGGCCCATGGGCTTGTAGTATCCTGCTTTTCCAACTAGGGTTGTAGCTTAGCATTTAATAATAATAATAATAATACACTTGTATATAAATTACTTTACTAAAAATCTGTCACAGTTGACTTAGTAAAAGCCATGGTATCCAATAATGCCTCCAATGTATGATAAAGAATTTGGGTAAACAAATTGATTAAAGTAAAAAAGGACTGAGCAAACTTCACAAATCTCTAGAGATTTAACAACTTGAATTTCCGTGCCAAACTTAAACCAAAGTATTCGATAAACTCTGTGATTTGTGGAAAATATCTTCCGTTGTGAGGTTGACAGCGAGGAGAATTATAAGCCTCCCGGCTAGTATAGTGGTAAGTGTTTGCCTAGCATTCGCATGCCAGCAGATCGATCCCATTCCGGGACCGTAAGTGTAAAGGTGCGTCCACACGGTCGAACAGTGTCTGTCGGACAAAACTGTTACCATATCTAAATTGAAAGAGAATGACGTCGTAGCCGTTGAAATGAGGGAAATTGATATGGTAATAAACAGTGGTACCCGAAGGAGTTGACTACAAGGATTTCTACTCCTTTTATCAGACAAAGACCGGAAGAACTCTTCGACGCTGATGTCCGCTGGCATCTCTGTGTTATAATCTGTACTCGAGAATCAAGTAGTAGTTATCAACTTCAAGTACGGAGCATCATAATCATAGTACACCATGAAATAAAAGCACAATCCAATAAATTAAATTATGCAGCATGATTATTCCTGATCTTTTGAGAACAATGGATTGGTACATGGAATGGCTAGTTGCAAAGGCAAATTGAAAAGATAGGCCATTCATCCATTTTAAAGTAAACTCAAATTGTTTATGAATCGGACTTTAAAAACTATATACGGATGGGCCCAAACGCTTTATACATCTCAGTGGACAACTTAAAACCTTTTATAACAAGGCAGGACACATGTATGAGAGGAAGCATTTTTCCAGAAGCACGTATGGAGGCATTACTGAATTACATATTATGCCTGACTTAAAATAATCTATCAATGAACTGAGGAGGTTGTTGTTATTAACGTTCAGTGTATACTGTTCCAAGAAATAACTAATGTTTGAGACTAGTCATTCATCTGATTATTTTCATACTTCGAATTATGTGTTAACTAAGCCCAAATGGTTTCAATGTTAGAGATAAAATGTTTCCCCTGTTCTCGGGGAGAGAGAGAGAGAGAGAGAGAGAGAGAGAGAGAGAGAGAGAGAGAGAGAGAGAGAGAGAGAGAGAGAGAGAGAGAGAGAAAAAAAAAAAATTGTGGATTTTCTTCGCGATCAGACACTTCTTTGAGCAAAGGAGAGACCTCGGTGTTAATAATTGAAACAGATTCTATGTTATGCTTGTATATCGAAACGCCATATTTAGTTATGCAAATGTCTTCTGCTGTACCAACCTCAGACTTTACTTTTATTTCTCTAATTTCCGTAGCTCTTCCTTGTTATGATCCATTATGGATTCCATATGCTTTTCGACTTGTAAACCATTTACAGACATTCCCCTTCTCGGAAGTTCTGACGTTATTTTATTTTTTGGCTGCAACAAGTCTTTGTGAACATTTTCTTTGATGTTTTACAAGGATGGGCTCTGCCAGTATTGATTGATTAGCAACTGAGCCTCTTCTATCTCGTAGTCAGTTTTACACCATAACTGGATTACAACTAGTCACGTTAACAGGGAAGATGATACCTAATCTACTAAAAGTTAAAGTTAATCCGGTAAACAAGTAGAACTTCATCCATAGTCTGAAGCTATGAATCCACAAACACAGGCAGTGTCCGACACACCACTTGGTGCTCGTTATTGACGTCATTAACGCTACTTTCACAACGTTAATTGGTAACAATTGTACTCGACAGACTACGTTCGACCGTGCAGACGCCCCTCAGCGGTTTGCTGGGGAAGCCATTGCTGTGGTTAAGCTTCACAGTAAGAGGTTGATCTTGGCCGGCTGAAATTCTGGTGAGCATCTATACTGATGAAACTGGTACTGAAACCACACACATTTACCTTTACATTTAATAATGATAATAATAACGGCGATAAAACAACAAACAGATGTCAGCCCATTACAAAGATATGAAGATAAATTTAGAATTTCTCCTATATAATAAAGAACAATTGCCCGGTTATGTATATAACGGATTTTGAGCGAAGCGAAAAATCTATTTTTGGGTGAGATGGCCATGTCGTCCTGATGGAAGTTCCAATAGGGTAGCTTCCTAGGGTATATTACAACTACGGCGATATTCCCAGAGAATTTACCTTAAGGTACCAGAATTCTAACTCCTGGAGCGAGTATCCCTCGAGAAAGGGATATCGCGACATATCAGAGGACGTATTCTAGACACGTCACATGGCAATCTACATCCTGGACAGAGATTTCGTCTCGTAGGAGGTGATTGGCGAGATACGAATTCGGGAAAGAAAAAGGGGAGCCGCTCCCAAGGCTTCCCTATCCTCCGATTCGTATGCGTGCCTGGCGCCAATCCTGGCGCCATCTGTATTCCTTGTAGCGTACACGAGGTGCTACAGATACTGTATGTAGGGAGGGGTCCTACAGCCCTTTCTTAGAAAGGCAAGGGCGGGTCCATCAGGACGACATGGCCATCTCACCCAAAAATAGATTTTTCGCTTCGCTCAAAATCCGTTTTTTGGGCTCAAGCCATGTCGTCCTGATGGAAGTGTACCAGAGCATTACTGTATCTGTGGATTCTCAGAACGTGCCGTACTCCCCGGAGGTAATTTTTTCCCGGTCGACTAGACCTAGAGACCTAAGATGTTACCGTTATACATCTTTTCAACTAACTATAAACCATGTTAGAGCTTCCTGCTCCCTACAGGGAAGAGTCCTACTAGACTCTGGAAAAGTCTCGAAGAGTACATATACCTATGTATGAATACCAGGCAAGCTAATATAGTGGTCTCGCCCTATATTAAGTAAAGCATAGTTTGTAAAGAACCACTGCGTCAATATGAAATATCGACCAGTTCTCCGCACAATACTTGTATTGGACAAAGGTTTTATCCGCATAGGAGGAAAACCAATGCAACATAGCTTGCATAAAGGAACAATTCTATTAGAATTATCCCAGATAAGGTACATAGAAAGAATGCTCAATTATACCAATAAATTGACACAGGTGAAGGAGACGCAAGGTTCTCAAGAACCAGATTATTGACTGGCAATAAATAGACAGGTTAACCACATATATATATATATATATATATATATATATATATATATATATATATATATATATATATATATACATAAGAAGAGGATAACCCAAATTTCAAGCATAAGTATGATAGTAAACAGAGCTTGTTTGTCTGAAAGAAAAAACATTAAATGCCACTTTTAAGATACCGAGGTATCAAAGTCATAAAGGCCTGTATTACAAATCAATGACATTAGCGTTAGAAACGCTCGGCACACATGTCTGCACTTATGCTAGGTTCACCTTCGGAAATGGAACAGTCTGCATGGGCAACACCGTGCCCTCACTTAGTTTGTAGTACAGTATGTAACTACACACTCACCCTGGAATTAATCGTCCCAATTAAGACCACTGTTCCTCGCAGAGTTAAACAGTAGGGTTAACACCGCGACCCACTGCTACCACAGATCTCTTTTAGTTCCTCTACTTGCTTTGCATAGTGGCGAAAGAACACTCTGGAAGACTTCCAGCCAGTGTATGAACGGAGATGTTCAAAATCCATACAATTAAAGAAATTTAAGGATGAGGCAACTTTTCCTCGGATCGTGACCTGCGGGTGTATTGTCAGGATCCGTTCTGCGAATAAAATATGTGATTTTCGCTCTGAGTTGATTCAGAGATAAATTTGAGCCTGATGTTTCTCCCCTGAATAGTTGACCACCCTTGAAGTCTGAAGTTCTATGAAGATAGACCTTTAGGCATTCTACTGGACATAGAGATGCATCTTCTTTCAGAGGGCAGATTCTCCAGGGACCCCACCTGTTGGTGGGTAACTCATTCTTGGCGAGAAACGTAGGATCCGGAAACAGGTTCAGTTCTCCCCCATCCAGGAACTGAACACGACCTGCCTCTCTCGAGAGGCTACAATCTCACTAACCCTGGCCCCGGACGCGAGTGCAAAATAGGAAAATAACTTTTTGAGTCAAATCCTTTAACGCACACTCTTCATTGCTCAACAGAGAAGCGAAATGAAGAACTTGTCTAAAGACCATGAAATGGGCTTTGGAGGTGCTGAAGGTCTGAGCCTAGCACAGGCTTTCGGGACTTTATTAAAGATCTCGTTACCTAGGTCGACCTGGAAGGCATATAGAATGGGTCTTGTCAAAGCAGACTTACACGCCGAAATCGTGTTAGCTGCCAATCCTTGACCATGGAGGTGGAGAAGAAAGATAAGCAGAAGTCTGTCAAGATCTCCTGCGGATTCTTCGCCTTGACAAAAGGCCACCCATTTCTCCAAGATGACTCATATTGCCTTCTAGTAGATTTGCACTTATATTCCTCAAGGAAGTCTATGCTGGCTTTTGAAATCCCGAAATGCTTTCTCACCGCTAGGGAGAGAAAATCATGAGCTGCAGGGTCCGGGTTTTCTGTAATGAAGCGCAGACAGTTGACTTCTGGACTCGCTGGGTCAGAACTGGATCTAGTAGTGGTACAAACTTCAGCTACAGTTCCAATGCCAGGAGGAACCACACGCTGTTCGGCCACTTGTGGGCCACTATTGCCGCTACCCCTTGAAGGATCTCAGTTTGTTGAGGACCCTCAACAGAAGGTTGTGAGGAGGGAACGGATAAATCTTGGACCATCTGTTCCAGTCGAGGGACATCGCGTCCACTGCTTCCGCTAAGGGGTCCTCGTACGGGGCACGTACAGGGGCAACTTCTTGTTGTCTTTCGTCGCAAAGAGGTCTATCTGCAGTTCTGGGACTGATTCAGAATGAAGGAGAATGATCCTGCGTCTAAGGACCATTCCGACTCTATCGGTGTGAACCTGGATAGAGCGTCCGCTGTCACATTGCGGACTCCTTGAAGGTGAACTGCCGACAGGTACCACTTCTTCTTTTCCGCCAATCGGAAGATGGCCAACATCACCTGGTTGAGAGGTGGTGACCTCGATCCTTGTCGATTCAAGTATCTCACAACTACCTCGCTGTCTATCACCAACCTTATGTGGATCGAGTGACGCGGGGAGACTTTCTTTAAGGTAAGGAGCACTGCCCTAGCTTCTAGAAAGTTTTATGTGAAAGGTCTTGAATAGCTTGGACCAAGTCCCCTGGACTTTTTTCCGATGAGAGTGACCTCCCCATCCCTCCTTCGAGGCGTCTGAGTGAATCGTCACCGACGGGGGAGGTGGCTGAAGAAGAACCGACTTCTTTAGATGTCTGGCTTGGGACCAAGGCCTGAGAAGAGTACTTAGCCGAAGCGCCTGGTCTTCTCAGATCTCTTCGCGCGTTTGATGCATAACTTCTCCAAACTCCGATTGCATCCTTTAGCTGTGCTCTTAGCACTGGGTCTGTCACCGAAGCAAAACTGGAGAGAGCGCAGTACCCTCTCCTGCTCGCGTCTTGATATTCTTTCGGAATCTAGAAGTCTCTTGACAGAACCCGCTATCTCCTTCCTTTTCTTCGCCGGGATGGAGAAACGGTGTGACAAAAGGTCCCAGTGGATTCCCAGCCACTGGAACTTTTGAGATGGAGAAAGTCGAGACTTTTTCTGTTGATCTTGAAGCCTAGGTACTCTAGGAACTGGATCACTTGACTGGAAGCTTGCAAGCATTCTGTCTCGGATGCTGCCCACACCAACCAGTCGTCCAGGTAGGCTACTACCTGATTTCCCTTTAGGCGTAATTGTTTGAGAGCTACGCTCGCAAGCTTCGTAAAAATCCTTGGGGCTATGTTTAGCCCGAATGGCATGGCTCCGAAGGCGTATAGTCTTCGTTGTAGCCTGAACCCTAGGTAGGGGGAGAGTCGATGGCTAATTGGAATGTGCCAATAGGCGTCTGACAAGTCTATAGAGACGGAATATGCCCTCTTGGGCAGTAAGGTCCTTATGTGTTGCAGTGTTAGCATTTTGAATTTGCAATTCACTATGAACTTGTTGAGTGGCGACAAGTCCAGAATGACTCTGAGCTTTTCCGAGTCTTTCTTGGGAACACAAAACAGCCTCCCTTAGAAATTGATGGGCTTCACCCTTCGGATCACCTTTTTTCTCCAACAGTTCTTGAACGTACTCCTCCATAACGGGGGTGGAGTGTTGGAAAAACCGAAGGCACAGGGGTGGAGTGCTGTACCAGCTCCCGCCCAGTCCATTCTTGAGTAGGCTGTGGGCCCAGGGATCGAAGGTCCACCGATCCCGAAATTTCAGAAGTCTCCCTCCTACCGGTATCACCTCACTTGGACTGCCGTCCTGAGGTCTTGCCTTCCTGACCACGACCACCCCTGAATCCCCTTCCCCTTGAGGGGCGTCTAGACGAGCCTCTGGCTGCTCCTCTAGGCTTTGCTCGAAAGGAAGTAGACTGCCCTTCGAACGCTGGGGTGAATGCCGTGGACTGTGTCGACACGGCCTGGGGTACCAACTGAAAAGTGGTCGGGGTTTGTGCCACGATCTGGGGCAATGGCAATTGCAGTTACTGTTGCTGTCTAAGAGGCTTGGCTGGCCGAGACGGTAGCCTAGTCCTCATAGTCTTCCTCTTTGGTTGAGGACCCTCATCCGGGGAAGACTTTCTTTTGATAGCCAGGCCCCACTTCTGGAGAAGGTTTCTATTCTCCAAGGCGGCCTTATCAACAACTTCTTTGACCAAGTCGGTAGGGAAAAGGTCTTTTCCCCAAATGTTGGAGGAGATTAGTTTCTTTGGCTCGTGCCTCACCGTAGCCGAGGTAAACACGAACTCCCTACAAGCTCTCCTTGCCTTGACGAAGCCATAAAGGTCCTTCGTCACTGTGGCCAGATGAGACTTGGCCACTTCCATGAACATTTCATGGACCTTGGGGTCACTTGCCATCGTCTCGAGAGTAGTCTGAAGAGACATTGAGGCAGTCAGTCTTTCTTTTGTATCGAACTCTCTTCGCAAAAGAAAGTCAGACAGCTTAGGGAGGTCCTTGCCGAACTGACGTCCGGCAATATCAGCCTCCAACTTTCCAACTGAGAACGTAAGATGGACGTCCTTCCAGTCTTTGTGGTCCATAGGCAGGGCCAGCGACAAGGTTTACACTCCTCTAGGGAGGGGCAAGACCTGCCGGCCTCGACTGCTTTTAGTACAGCCAGAAACCCTTTCTGTAAAAAGGGGAAGGCTCTAGTAGGCGAGGACACAAAGGAAGGGAGCTTCCTATTCAATGCGGCTACCTTTGAGTTAGAGAAGCCCCTCTCTTTCATCGAGGATGAAAGTAGAGCTTGAGCCTTAGCATGGTCCATCACTATGACCTCCTTCGGCTCTGTCTCCTCCTTTGAAGCTGGTTCCTTCCTCAGCCGGACATAACAGTCCGGATATGATGCCTTGCTGGGCCAGAATTCCACCTCCTCCAGGGGAACTGAGCCCAGCTTATCCGAGATGACGATCTTTCCAGTCGTCATCAGCATGTGCTCAGCATACCTCCATGGGTTAGCATCTGAGCACAAGGGAAGGTCTTTCACATTGAGCTTTTTCTGGGGCCCATGTGATTCTGCAAGGCACTGCATTCGCAGTTCCATTGCAGCCGCCTTCTACTGATTCTCCTTCTGCATTTGTTGGATCATTCCAACAATAGAAGAGAGGGCCTGTCCCAGCTCTACTGGGAAACCGGCCGATGTAGAGGGAATAGGCTCCGGAATATGAACCGGAGTAGCCGACACCTCGTCGACGTCTACCTCTACAACGTCTGGGGCTTGAACTTCATCCTGGGCTTCTGCCAGGAGGTCTTCCTCCCGACACCCGTCCACATCAGACATCCTGTCATCTAACTGGATGTCTTGCATCACGACCGCGACTTCAGCATCCACCTGGATCTGAACTTAGGGGATCTCCTCTTGAGGCTGGGGAATCACTGCATCAGCTGATGCCTTAGGGAAAAGATACGCCCTCATCTTCTCACTTGGAAGATAAGGGCCAGAAGTGTTCTTTTGGAAGCCCCTTACCCAGGTACGAAGCTTCTTCCTAGCTATATCCCTTGAATCCTCTGTCCTAGGGGAATTAAAGGTCTCAGTAATCAGGTTAGTGCACACAGTACATACCTGAGGGTCCCAATACCGGAGATCATCCTTGGAGACAGCGTATGCTGCGTGTCTCCTACAAA
>NC_090731.1:34550498-34555498 GCF_036898095.1 Palaemon carinicauda | reverse complement strand
CAAACTCTATATGAAATAATGTTCCCTTTAACAAGAAAGAGAGAGAGAGAGAGAGAGAGAGAGAGAGAGAGAGAGAGAGAGAGAGAGAGAGAGGAGAGAGAGAGAGAGAGAGAGAGAGGGGGGGGGGGGTAATTTAGATGGAGAAAAAAAGGAGAATAACTATGGGTCATGAGGAAGGGGAGGTGCTACCACAAGAGGAATGATCATGATTAAAGTGTTATTAGATGGAAAGCTAGCATGCAATTCACTCTTATCCTATAAACAACAGTGGAAAAGGTTTCATATTAATGAAATAGAATAAATGCATTCGAGAAAACTTCTATATTACGTCAACAGCATCGAAATTCACAGACAGTAGTTACATAGTTTTCTTAAACATTTAGTAGAATTTAAATGAAGGAAATATGGGAAAATATTATGTTTTTGCCTTACACAAGAGTAAACACCCAAATACTTAACACTTTTACTACTATAACTAGATAAATTTCACATAATATCTTTTTTGATGAATAATATAAAATCATATACCTGGTAAAGAGTGTAATTATATTATGATCACCATTAATATATAAGACATCTACCTATTCAAATTAAAAGATTAAAAAGGGCAAGAGGAAAGAGCTCTTCCTCAATTATAAGAGATGATGAAGCAGAGTTAAAATGCATTCATTGTTTTAATCTTACGGAGGTAAATTAAATTAGCCTTTTTAATGAACAATCCAAGATGATACATCGGATCATCAGGAACTACCCGTTCGAAAGAAAGGAATGTTATTCTTATAAGTTCAATAGCAATCTTGCTCATTATTTTTAAAACTTTTTATAATAATAATAATAATAATAATAATAATAATAATAATAATAATAATACTCTAATTTTGAATCCAATCTTTGTGATGTAGATAACAGAAAGCACATTATCAAGTGTATAAAATTCTGTCTGGCAATTTTCCAAGTAGAAAAGAGCATTTTACGTGAACTGTTTTAGAGAGAGAGAGAGAGAGAGAGAGAGAGAGAGAGAGAGAGAGAGAGAGAGAGAGAGGAGAGAGAGAGAGAGAGAGAGAGAAATAAATCTATTATTAGTGTTCATAAGTTGATAAGTAGATAAGTAGATAAATCGTCATATATTAAAGTATAAGTTAGTCATTAAACAAATTGGAAAACATAAATGTAAACATATATTCTCCTAACATACTATGATCGTTGATGCTTCATTTGGTGTTCCACCCTTGCAAAAGTTTGAATTGTTTCCTTTTTTTTTTTTTTTTTTTTTTATAATTTTCTCCCTCCCTGTGTACTTTTGTGTTACAAGTTGACGTTATTGAAGTTCTGTTGGGCATAAAATCTTTGTGATTGACTTTTTCATCACACTTGCTCTAATTTAGTTATTGATTTACTAACCAATCTAGGATTTCCAAGAGTATATGAAACTGAATAAGAGGTTTGTGAATACATATACTGTAAATAAACTCGCTTATATATATATATATATATATATATATATATATATATATATATATATATATATATATATATATATATATATATATATATATATATACTGTATATACATATATATATATATATATATATATATATATATATATATATATATATATATATATATATATATATATATATATACATATATATACACACACACACACACACATATATATATATATATATATATATATATATATATATATATATATATATATATATATACTATAAAAAGAGACTTACGTCAGCCTGTTCAACATAAAAATATTCGTTGAAAGTTTGAAATTATTTTGATATATCAATACCTGTGATGACGCACATACATCTATGATGATTTCTGCGTATTCTTACTTAGGCAATTTACATACAGTAAACCTTTACCGGAGCTTTCGACAAAATAGGTTTCAGTAAATCCTTTAGGTTTAGCACAAAAGAGGACCAAGTTTTGTCCATTTGAAGATTGGTGGTCCCTCCACCTTATGGGGTCGCTCCTCTTTAAAAGCTTCTTGACACCATTGTGTGTTTCATGGGAAAAGGAGTTTCCTATGGAGTCCTACCTAACCCTTCATGAGGTCACCACGCTTAATTAAGTGCATAATCACTTATTGGTCTTTGCTACACCGTATCTTGCTTCGCTTTTAATCTAGCATTATCTCATTGCTGCTTCATTTTCAAAAGTAGTACAAAAATCTTTGTTTTTTCTTAAAGATACTATTAGGAATTGACCAATTATTGATATATTAAACATTAAATATCTACTTCATATACTAAGCACTCACCCAGATACATATTCACAAGCTATATAAACCTCCCCATATAATAAACAGCAAGTGTCATTCTATACATACATGCATACATCCATATATAAGCACATATATACACACACATTGGCCAAAATAGTGTTTTTCTAGTTAGGAAAGGGGGATAGGATGGACAGGATGAATCTATCTTCGCGTTCGTATGCGTATGTGTGTGCATATATATCTAAATATGTCGCCGTCATTTTTGACTGGTAGCATACACTAGTAATTTCCATAAATCATACATAAGATAAATATAGACGATAAACTATGGTTAGGAAACACGGATCACAAAATCCAACTGCAACCGCTTTTCAACTTGAAACTATTAAGGTCGTTTTTCATGACTTTTCCAGAACAGAATATCGACGTTAAAGCTAAAAAAATTTATGGCGAAAAAGAATGCTGGAAAAGTGACTTAAACTGTTTTTTTTTTTATCCATGCAAAGAATATGAAATATTGTGATGACTTTTCCTGAAAGATAGTAACATAATAACACTCTGAAATTTATGGCAAGCTTAACAAAGACTAGAAGTTGTTCGCTGGAGAATACCCGACCTTAAAATTACCATGCTTTAAAATTCTTTTGTATGTGTCTGTATTTAGAAGAGAGAGAGAGAGAGAGAGAGAGAGAGAGAGAGAGAGAGAGAGAGAGAGAGAGAGAGAGAGAGAGAGAGAGAGAATCTACGATGAAGCAGTAAAATTATGTAAAAACAGGTTGCATTTCTATTTGAAGGCGTATTTTTTCTGTCCTTTAATTATGTCTAATATTTTAGGATAAGTTCAAGGAAAGATTTAGGCTGAGTGTAATAATAATAATAATAATAATAATAATAATAATAATAATAATAATAATAATAATAATAATAATAATAATAATAACAACAATGTGCGTGCACGTGTCTGTACTTGTAAGAATCCACAACCATAAACCAGCCATTTTGGAGCTATATTTTGTCTCAAGGGAAAACCTGATTAAAACACAATATACTCTTTTTTTACGATTAATATTAAGTCAGTTATTGAAGGAAGACTTTTAAATTTGTAGAATTTGTCAAATGTTCCGTTAACCTTTGAAAACATGGAAATATTCCATTCCTCGAATATCACATATCTATAACAGATTCAATTTGTTAACAATCTCCACGGAGGATAAATTGACGTATTGATATTATATTTACTATAAATGAGTGATTCGATATTTTGATGAGTAAGTTAAGAACAAACAATCACATAGGTTTAATATAATTATCATAATAGTGATAAACAGATCACGATAATTATTTATGACGATAGTTTTGCTTTTCAACAAAAGTGATTGAAAGACTTCTGGTGCATCCTGATTTGTTACCTGAAAAGAATATCTCATAATGTTGAAACCAATGATTAGAAACATCGGACTTGAATATCACTAAACCTTATATTCTGTACAAGGAACCTTATCAACAAACTTCATACGAGGATGTTTTTGAAAGTCGGAATAAGGAGGTTTCTTGCTAAGGGTTTTACAATTGATCACGAAATTCTGATAACCTTGTGGTAGCACCATGATGGTGATTACATGTTAATCTAAAGAAAAGCACAGATATATACATTAAACCAAACGACCTGCATTACAAAGTTATTATACAAAAAAAAAAAAGGATCCACAAACACACACACACACAGATGGCCAGAAAGTAGGAGAATAGTTATCGACCAGTTAATAATTCTGGTTTTCTGTCTTATATATGTCTCCTATATGTCACTTACTGATCTATTTAGGATCATTGTAAATCCTAGCAGCGAATGATTAGCTTTGAGCGGAACTATATCTGCATACTATTCTATTTGTTTCCTTATCTCCTTTCCTCACTGGACAATTACCCTATTGGAGCCCCTAGGGCTTATAGCATCCTGGTTTGCTAACTAGGGTTGTAGCTTAGCGAGTAACAACTGAGATAATAATAATAATAATAATAATAACAATAATAATAATAACAATAATAATAATAATAATAATAATAATAATAATAATAATAATAATAATAATAATAAAAGAACATGAATCATTTGCAAACTGTGTTGTACTCCTTTCAAATAAATGAAAACTATTCTGTAAAAACCCACATGATAGATTTAGTCCTTCACAAAAACAATAACAGCAACTCTTTGTTGTTGAGCCTTTTATATTAAAAACCGAGGAAAAATATTAATATATTTATGTAAACTCGTGTCATATCTATGCAGTCTAAGTCGAGAGAAATACACAGTACCTTTGTTTGTGAGCTATTTAAATCACAAGGCTTGAACGAAAACAATTCGAATCTATTCTGAAAAGATTATTAACTTGTTCGATGCATTTTTCGTATATATCTTCAGACTTTGTCCTAATAGTATCAGGTTTTGATAGAAATCCATTGATCCGATTACTAAAAACAAATAACTGAACAATCCGTTCAACATTTGTATCACATTCACTCTGTGAACGTGTTGGAATTTTGTGACCCTAAAATCTCAAGTTAAAGTTACCAAAATCATCTTATCCTTCACTTACAATTTACTTTTCACAAAATGGTCATAGTTATGATGAAATAATATTCATACTTTGAAAAAGCTTATTATTTATATTTTCTATATATAAGAATAATCATTTTGACCCATTGGTGTTGATATCCATTAGTGCTCATGAGTCTTTTATTACAGAGGGACTTACT
>NC_090731.1:34537998-34542998 GCF_036898095.1 Palaemon carinicauda | reverse complement strand
CTTTGGGGTTTCTTTTTATATTTTGAAGTGTCCTTTCTTCTAAGTCCCTTTTTTCATTTTCTTTCGACTGCATAATCTTTTGTTCTGCATTTTCTATCTTACATTTTATTTCCCTCTTTTTCCACACATTTTTTTCTTTTGCAAGATTTTTCTTCCACTTTTTAATTTTCTGAAATAAGATCCTTCTGTCTCTTGGTATGCACGTCTTTTGTTTATTGTTTTTTTTCGGTACATATTTTTTCAACAATTTTCTCCAGTATTTTGTACAGTATATCCGTATTTACCTGTATATTATCACTTATAAATACATTTTTCCATTCTTTATTCAGTTCTTCATTTATTTCTGACCATTTTATATTCTTACTGTAAAAGTTATATTTTCCATATCCTTCCCAAAGTTTTGTGCTTTTATTAATTCTGTGATCACTTGCTTTGGAATGAACTATCAATTCTATGACATTGTGGTCTGAAATTCCCGTGTTATACACTATTATTTCTTTAATATAATTCACCTCATTCACAAATACTAGATCTAGGACATTTTCCTTTCTTGTTGGAATGTGGTTTATTTGTTGCATATTATGTTCTAATAGCATATCTTGAAGCTTTTCAAATTGCCTCTTATCTTCTGCGCTACTATTACTCTCTTTTTTATATGTATACATACAACCACTTTCTTCTATCCGTTCTTTCCAATCCACGAAAGGAAAGTTAAAATCTCCGGATAGGAGTATATTCCAGTCTTTATGGTTTCTACATATATCATCTATTTTTTCTATTATTATGTCAAACTCCTTAGTATTTGGGGGTCTGTAAACTACAATGTTCACTAGTTTTTCAAATTCAAATTCTACCGCAATCAATTCACATTCTGTGTACTGTATTTTTCACAGACTTTTCCTTGATTTATGTCTCTTCCATATATTGCGGTTCCCCCTTGATTCCTATTTTTTCTGTCTGATCTATAAGTTTGGAAACCCTTTATCTGGTCATCACTGCCAGTCTCTTGGGAATACCATGTTTCACTTATATTTAATATATCTATTTTTTCAATTTGGGTTAGTTCTTCTAGGAACTCTATTTTCCTTTTAGAGTTACTCGTGACTAAACCCTGTGCATTCATCACTATTATGGTTTGTGTCTCATTTCCATTATTTAATATTGGTAATAATATGGATTCTCCCATGCTTCCTTCCTGTTCTGATATGATGTTCTTTTCTTCATTTCTCGGAATTCTGCCATTAAAAAATCCAACTTTTCCATAATATTTGGAGAGAGAGAGAGAGAGAGAGAGAGAGAGAGAGAGAGAGAGAGAGAGAGAGAGAGAGAGAGAGAGAGAGAGAGAGAGAGAGATGCTGATAAAACTTGCTTTAAAGCTAATTACTAATCCCTTCTAACTTGAAATCATATAATGGACTCGGCAAAGCTAACGCTATTCATACTAAGTTCAGACGGGTGTTCTTAAACTTGTATATAGACCATCATGATGACAACAGACACTAACACATACACCCACTCACACACACACACACACACACACACATATATATATATACATATATATATATATATATATATATATATATATATATATATATATATATCTATATCTATATATATATATATATATATATATAGATATATATATATATATATATCTATCTATATACATATATATATATATATATATATATATATATATATATATATATATATATATATATATTCAGATATATATATATATATATATATATATATATATATATATATATATATATATATATATATATATATATATATATATATATATATTCAGATATATATATATATATATATATATATATATATATATATATATATATATATGTGTGTGTGTGTGTATGTATAAATAAATGTATATATATATATATATATATATATATATATATATATATATATATATATATATATATATATATATATCTCAACACCACCAAATGCAGTCGTATCTAGTCAACTGTAAAGCAAAGGTCTCAGATAAGTCAATTCATGTCTGGGGATTGGCTGAATGTGCGTTCATGTAGTACGATAGAGAGTAAAATATGTGATATTGGAAGCATGTTTAGGAACAGAAGGATGGATATATTAACTTTATGTGAGACAAAGATAAAAGGGAAGGGTGAAGTGGTGTTTGGTAAAGTCTCTGGGATTGAAAGGGGAAGAGCAATTGAGGTTTTGTCTTTATTGCTGAGGGAATGAATGATAAGTAAAGTAGTGGAATGGATGGAGATATCATCTAGGTTCATTTGGGAAAGGTTATGTTGGGTAGGGAATGTTGGGCTTTTGTTAATGCGTATGGGCCAGGATGTAAGAAAAGTGAAGAAGATCGTAATGAATTCGGGAATGAATTAACTAGGTGTGTAGAAGGACTGGGTATAAGGAATTATGTAGTTGTCATGGGTGACTTGAATGCTAGCGTGGGCGCTAGAGAAGTAGAAGGTGTCATTGGGAAGTATGGCGTACCAGGTGAAAATGAGAGTGGTCAGAGACAGGTAAATATGTTTGTTGAGCAAGAGTTGGTATCAAGTTGTAGTTTTTTTCAAGAAGAAAGATAATACAAGTACACATGGGTAAGAGTGGTAAATGGAAGAATGAAATAAAGAGCATTAATGGATTATGTGTTGATAACTAGAAGAATGTTTGGAAGATTGAAAGACGTGCACGTATTCAGGGGTATGGCTAACGATAAGTCTGATCATTTTTTTTGTGGAAGGAAAATTAGTTGTAGCAAAAGAGTGGGGGAATAAAATGGGGACGTAAAAGCTAGGTAGTGAAGGTTGAAGAGTTAATAAAACCTGAGGTAAAAAGAAAATATCAAGAAAGATTGGAAATGGTATATGACAGAGTGTAAGTGAGAGAAACTGGTAATTTTATAGGAAGAGTGGAAATTAGTAAAAGGACATTTTGTTGGGATTACAAGTGATGTGTGTGGCAAGAGGATTGTTGGAGGTAGCATGAAGAAGGGTAGTGAATGGTGGAATGAAAGAGTGAAGATAAAAGTGGAAGAGAGAATGAGGGCTTTTGAAGAATGGCTGCAGAATAATAGTGTAGAGAAGTATGAAAAAATATAGAGAGAAAAATGTGTAAGTAAAACGTAAAATAGCTGAGGCAAAGATGGCGGCTGACTGGAGGTGTGGTCAGGGTTTGGGTCATTAATATGAAGAAAATAAAAAGTAGTTTTGGAAAGAAGTGAAGAGAGTAAGGAAGGGTGATTCGAGAAATGAAGACACAGTGAAAGATGGAAATGGAAATTTGTTAAAAGGAGAGAAGGCAAGGAAAAGGTGGGCGGAATATTTTGAAAGTTTACTTAATGTTGAGGATGATAGGGAGGCAGATATAATTGCTGTTGCAGGTGTTGAGGTGCCAGTGATGGGTAAGGAGAATGAGAGAGATTACAAGAGAGGAAGTGAGGAGTACGCTAGATGATATTATTACTTGCTAGGCTACAACCCTATTTGGAAAAGCAGAATTCTATAAGCTCAGGGGCTCCAACCGGGAAGATAGCCCAGTGAGGAAAGGAATCTTAAGGAAAAATAAAATATTTCATGTGGGGTAACATTAAATTGAGTATCTCCTATATAAACTATAAAAACTTTAACAAAACAAAAGAAAGAGAAATAAGATAGAATAGTGTGCCCGATTGTACCCTCAACCAAGAAAACTCTAACCCAAGAGAGTGGAAGACCATGGTACAGAGGCTAAGGCACTACCCAAGACTAGAGAACAATGATTTGATTTTGGAGTGTCCTTCTCCTAGAATAGCTGCTTACAATAGCCAAAGAGTCTCTTCTACCCTACTAAGAGGAAAGTGGCCAATGAACAATTACAGTGCAGTAGTTAACCCCTCGGATTTAGAAGAACTGTTTGCTAATCTCAGTGTTGTCAGGTGTATGAGGACAGTGGATAATATGTAATAAATTGGCCAGACTATTCAGTGTAAGTGTGTAAGCAAAGGAGAAATGAACCGTATCCAGAGAGAAGGATCCAATATAGTACTGTCTGTCCAGTCAAAAGGCCCCATGACCCTCTAGCGGCAGTATCTCAACGGGTGGCTAGTACCCAGGCCAACCTACTACCTTAAAAACTGTAGTAGGAAAAGCACCTAGTATGGATGGTGTGAGGACTGAGATGTTAAAAGAACGGGGTGTTACTGTACTTGAATGATTGGTGAGATTGTTTACTAAGTCTTTTTTGTTGTCAATGGTACAAGAAGACTGGGTATGTGCGTGTATTGTAATACTAAGGGAGATATGCATGAGTGCTGAAATTCAATGGGTATTAGTTTGTTGAGTGTGGTTAAAAAAGTGTGTGGTAAAGTACTAATAAAAAAGATTAATTATAAAACCGAGAATGTAATCTCAGAAGTACAGGGTGGTTTTAGAAAAGGTAGAGAATATGGGCAGATATGCAAGAAATATCTAGCAAAAGGCAAGGAGGTGTATGTTGCGTTTATGGGTCTAGAAAATGCGTATGATAGAGTTAATAGGGAAGCGATGTGGAATGTGTTGAGGTTTTATGGAACTGGTGAAAGGTTGTTGCAAGCAGTGAAGCATGTGTTAGGATAGGAAATGAAGTGAGTGAGTGGTTTCCAGTGAGAGTGAGGCTGAGACAGGGATGTGTGATGTCACCATGCTTGTTTAGTTTATTTGTTGATGGATTGGTGAGAGAGGTGAATGCTCGAGTGCATGGTCGAGGTTTGAAACCTATAGACGAGGGTGATCATGAATGATAGGTAAATCAGATGTTGTTTGCAGATGATACTGTACTGTTTGCAGACTCGGAAGAGAAGCTTGGACGATTTGTGACAGAGTTTGGAAGGGTATGTGAGAGAAAGAAGTTGAGAGTTAATGTGGGTAAGAGTAAGGTTGAGATGTACGAGAAGGGAGCATGGTGCGTGGTTGAATGTCATGTTGAATGGAGGGTTACTTGAGGAAGTAGATCACTTTAAGTACTTTAGGTCT
>NC_090731.1:34520498-34525498 GCF_036898095.1 Palaemon carinicauda | reverse complement strand
CTTCTGGGTTCATAGGCACCTGATAATACCCCTTCAGGAGGTCGAGCGTAGAGAAAACCTTCGCTTTGTACAGGTAGGAGGTCACGTCGGCAATGTTTGGGAGGGGGTAGTGATCCGGTTCTGTTTGCATGTTCAGGCGCCTGTAATCCCCGCACTGACGGGGGGAGCCGTCTTTCTTCAGAACGATGTGTAAGGGTGACGACCATGGGCTGGAGGCCTTTTGGCAAAGGCCCATTTCCTCCATTTCGGCGAACGTCTGTTTGGCGGCTGCCAATCGTTCCGGTGCCAGACATCTGAATTTTGCGAAGACTGGGGGTCCCGTCGTCTTGATATGGTGATAAATACCGTACTTGGCAGGAACCGTGGGCGTTTGGCGAAGTTCTGGACGGAAATCTTCCGGGTACGACGTGAGGAGGTGGGCGTAGGCATCTGTGGGTGCGTTGATGTGGAGAGCGAGGTTAGAGGGGACGGGTTGAAGAGGTGTCAACAAGTACGAGTCTGCGTTGACCAATCGTCGGTGGGCGACATCGACCAGAAGGTGGAAATGAGAGAGGAAATCCGACCCGAGGATTGGCATTGTGACGTCAGCAACGAGAAACTTCCAATTGAATTTACCGTTTCCGAACGATAATGTGAGGTTCTCGTAACCGTAGGTGGGTATCGCAGATCCGTTGGCAGCTACCAAGCGGACGTCGGCAGATGTAGACAGACTACGTCGTGCCTTGAAGAGTTTCCTGGGCAAAAGAGAACGACAAGCACCCGTGTCTACCAAAAATCGCACGCCCGTTCCTGCATCCTGTAAAAAGAAAAGATTAGAAACATGGGAGGCCACCGCCACAAACGATGGCCTACTTACACGTTTTTTGGCCACTGACAATCCTTGGCACATATCTTCGCGGTTGCCCCGAATCTGAAGTGGTAGTAGCAAAACTGCGGCGGATGGGAGGTAGTAAGTGGCTGTAGAATTCGTTCGTTGGGGCGCGAGCAATTGGTGGGTGGTGGGCGGCTTTGTCGCCGCTTTGGCACGTCACGGGGTAGGCCTGTATGTCCTACGGCATTCATGTCAGCTTCGGTTGACGTTGAATAGGCATCCTCGTCGTCAGGGGCGGAGGCATTGATGGAGGTCTTGAAGTGGCTGTCTATAAGGGCGTCGGCTTTGGTCATCAAGTCCTTTATGGGTAAACTATCGACATCGGGTATGGCAGCGCGTACAGGTTCGGGTAAACGGCGTATCCAAAGGGCACGAAGTAGGTTCACCTCACGAGGAGAGCCGTCTGCGGCAGGTTGAAGGCGAGCGATACTGGTCATCTCCCTGAGGGCAAGCGAAGCCCTTTGGTCCCCCAACGGTTGTTGCGAGAGCTGAAAAAGCTTTGCTATACGCGCGGCTGGCGACGGCGAGTACTGCTGCAGAAGGTATGTTTTGAGGGCGTCATACGCTATTGGGGTGTCTCCTTGTTCACAAAGCCAGTCGGATATTTCTGGGAAGGTGTCCTCGGGTATCGCCGCGAGAACATAATCCGCTTTGGTGGTTGAGCGAGTCACGCCCCTGATACGAAACTGGACTACTGCGCGCTGAAACCAAGCAAACGCCTCTCCGCTGGCAAACGATGAAAGTTTGAGTGGAGCGGCCGCAGCACCAACTGCTGTAGAGTCCGTCATAGTACCAATGATGAAGGGGCGAGGGGATGGGGGTGGAAGGCGGGGGGAGCGAGTCGACTTCCGGGGTCACCAATGTGACGGCCGAGAGAGGGTTGTGAACTCAAAGGCAGGATGCAATCAACTGAGTTGTTTATTAAGGAACACTCTCCTTTATATACAAAACCTCAAGGCAACAGGACATAACATGTTCGAGAGACAGACAATATTACAGAGCAAAACCGGAGACATGATCATTCAGGTTCTTTTTAGTGCGAGGGAAGAGCGCAGATACAAGCATAATATATACAAAATAATTATGTACAATTGTGTGACACACCGTTGGTACATGGCTCCCCCCCCCTAAAAATGACATACTGTACATGTTAAATAGGGCGCCCTGATCTAGAGAGGCGAACTGTAGGCGGGTCATCTGGCAAAAGATAAGCAGGTTTTAGACGATCAATGGAGACCCAGTCTTCTTTGCCCCGAATGTTTATGAGGAATGCTTTCGGACTGCGTCGGATCACAAGGAAAGGGCCCGTGTAAGGGGGCGTTAGTGGTGACTTGCTAGTGTCGTTGCGCAGGAAGACGTGCGTTGCAGAGTGCAAGTCCGTTGGTATGTGATGCTTTGCTGGGGTCTTGTAAGTCTGGCGGCACGGAGTAAATTTTCCCACGACGTGACGTATGCGCTGGAGATCGTCAGAGGAGGTTGTAGAAGGGAAAAATTCGGCAGGGACGACCAACGGGTCGCCATACACCATTTCAGCTGCCGAGACGTCGAGGGCGTCTTTAGGAGTGGTCCTTAGTCCCAGGAGGACCCAGGGAAGCTGAGTAAACCAGTTGCAATCCTTGCAGCGGGACATCAAAGCTGCTTTGAGGGTGCGATGAAAACGTTCAACCATTCCATTGGCAGCAGGGTTGTAGGCCGTTGTCTGATGTAGGTTGATGCCCAGGAGATTCGCTAATGACGTCTACAATTGAGAGGTGAAAGTGGTTCCCCTGTCAGAAGTAATATGCTCAGGGATACCGAATCTTGAAATCCATCCAGAGAGTAAGGCAGATGTACATGAGGCGGACATTGCAGTTTCCATGGGAATGGCTTCAGGCCAACGAGTGGAGCGGTCGATGACGGTAAACAGGTAACGATGTCCTTGTGATGTGGGTAGGGGGCTTACAACGTCGACGTGAATGTGTGCGAAACGACGCTGAGGTTGAGGAAAGGTGCCCACTCCTGAATCCGTGTGTCGATGTACTTTGGAAGTTTGGCAAGAAGTACAGGCGCGGACCCAATCCTTAGCATCCTTAGAAATGCCGTGCCAAATGAACTTTGCCTTCAGCAGCTGTGCAGTAGAACGGCACGAGGGATGTGAAAGGCCGTGAATGAAATCAAACACCTGTCGGCGCATGGGAGCAGGAATCCAAGGTCGCGGTCTACCAGTACTGACGTCACAGAGGAGGGTGCTGTTGGAGTCGTCGAGGGGAAAGTCTTCCCAACGGAGGGACGTGAGGGATGTCCTACAAGCTTGATACTCTGGATCCTGTCGTTGGGCTTCAGCCAGGGCGTTGTAATCCAATCCCAGTTGAACGGCAGCCAACGGGTTTCTTAACAGGGCATCGGCAACGGGATTCATTATCCCAGGGACGTATTGAAGGGTGCAATTGTATTCAGCCACGGCGGAGAGATGTCGGCGTTGACGGGCGGACCAGGCGTCAAACTGTCGAGTGAAGGCGTGCACCAGAGGCATGTGGTCTGTGCGAATGATGAAGGGCGTACCTTCTAAGAAATGGCGAAATAGACGGACAGCCAAGTGCACCGCCAGCAATTCTCGATCGAAGGTAGAATAACCCGATTCTGCCTTGGACAGTTTTCTGCTGAAGAAGGCCAATGGGCGGGGCGAGCCTTTGACCACCTGCTGAAGTACTGCACCAATAGCAACGTCACTGGCATCGGTGGAGAGAAGGAGAGGGGCGTGTGGGATAGGAAAAGTGAGAGCAGCAGCAGTTGATAGGGCTTTCTTTGCATTGCAGAAGGTTGCTTCTTGAAGGGGACCCCACTTCAGGTCCTTTGGCTTACCCTTGAGGGAGGCGTAGAGGGGAGCAAGAGTGGCGGCAATGGCTGGAAGAAAACGGTGATAATAGTTGATCATGCCCAAGAATTCCTGCAGAGCTTTGACGGTCGAGGGCACGGGGAAGTTCTGAACGGCTGCTACCTTCTCAGGGAGGGGATGGACTCCTTCAGGAGTGATACGGTGCCCTAAGAACGACACTTCGTTGGCGCCAAAGGTACACTTGTCGTACCGGACTACAAGGCTGTTTTGTTGCAGGCGGTCGAGCACGATGCGCAGGTGACGGAGGTGTTCTTCTTTTGAGGAGGAGAACACAAGTATGTCGTCCACATAACATACACAGAAAGGGAAGTCCCCTAAGATGCCATCCATGAGACGTTGAAACGTTGCCCCAGCATTACGAAGGCCAAAACAGGAGTAATTGAAGGTGTATGTACCAAACGGAGTGGTGATGGCGGTCTTGGGGATGTCTTCTGGGTTCATAGGCACCTGATAATACCCCTTCAGGAGGTCGAGCGTAGAGAAAACCTTCGCTTTGTGCAGGTAGGAGGTCACGTCGGCAATGTTTGGGGGGGGGGGTAGTGATCCGGTTCTGTTTGCATGTTCAGGCGCCTGTAATCCCCGCACAGACGGGGGGAGCCGTCTTTCTTCAGAAACGATGTGTAAGGGTGACGACCATGGGCTGGAGGCCTTTTGGCAAAGGCCCATTTCCTCCATTTCGGCGAACGTCTGTTTGGCGGCTGCCAATCGTTCCGGTGCCAGACGTCTGAATTTTGCGAAGACTGGGGGTCCCGTCGTCTTGATATGGTGATAAATACCGTGCTTGGCAGGAACCGTGGGCGTTTGGCGAAGTTCTGGACGGAAATCTTCCGGGTACGACGTGAGGAGGTGGGTGTAAGCATCCGTGGGTGCGCTGATGTGGAGAGCGAGGTTAGAGGGGACGGGTTGAAGAGGTGTCGACAAGTACGAGTCTGCGTTGACCAATCTAAATAAACAGATTAATAACTATTTCATAATTTAAAGATGATTCATGAACAGTGAGTAATTAATCTGTCTCGTTTTTAAGTGAGCCAAAATGTATCTTATTATTTATTTCATAGAAATCTGTTTTTGTATTTAAATAGAAGAAATGAGTCTGCAGTTAATTCATATTGTTCAACAGTTATCGAGAAGACAGCCATTAGATGCTGTATTAATGGACCCATGATAAACTGATCACACCACCAACTCACGGACCAATTACGTAAGCACCCAATCAACGCTTCTAAAACCGTTTATCGAATAGCACACCATTAT
>NC_090731.1:34492970-34500470 GCF_036898095.1 Palaemon carinicauda | reverse complement strand
ATTGCAGGAAATTTGAAACAAAAGAGCTGACTGAAGAATGACGTTCATATGACACAAAGAAAAAAAAAATGTTTTTTACAAAGATTTTACTGAGAAAAATAAAGATAAAGATGTTTCCGTTTCTTGTAAATTTTTCTAAAGTAAATGCAAAAAGAATTATATATTACAATTGCTACAGTGTAATATTGGGGATTGAATGAAGTGAGGTATACTATATATTTGGAACTTATTCTACTATCAAAGTAGCAGCAGATGTTTTCTTGTCTTTTAATGAAATGTACGTAAGTCAAAGCACATTATTCTTCCTCTTAAGAAGAAAAATATTACAGCATCACCGAGAGGACAATAGTATATTCCTCTTGGTAAGGGTAAAAGAGACTCCTTATCTATGGTAGGCAGCTCTTCTAGGAGAAGGATACTTCTAAGTCAAACCATTGTTCTCTACTCTTTGGTAGCGCTATAGACTCTGTACCATGGGCCCCCACCGTCTTAGAGTAGAATTCTCTTGCTTGAGAGTACTCTGGGATACATAATTCTATCTTATCTCTCTTCTTCTTTTTTCTAAGTGCTTACGCTTTATATATGAAAGCTTTATTTTGATATTGTTACTGTTCTAAAACTATTTTATTTTAGTTGTTCATTAGTTCTCTTGCAGTTTATTTATTTCCTTTCCAACTAGGCTATTTTTCACTGTTGGCGCCCTTGGGCTTATAGCATCCTGTTTTTCCAACTAGGGTTTCAGCTTAGATAATAATAACAATAATAGTAATAATAATAATAATAATGAATATATATATATATATATATATATATATATATATATATATATATATATATATATATACGTACATATATATGCATATATATATACGTACATATATACATATATATATATATATATATATATATATATATATATATATATATATATGTGTGTGTGTGTGTATATATATACATACATACATACTTACATACATACATATATATATATATATATATATATATATATATATATATATATATATATATATATATATGCATGTAATTCAGCAATCGATTCAATGAAATCAAAGCTAAAAAAAGCTACTCAACAAAAAACAATACTAAAAATCATATTTAGAAAAAAAACCTAAGCTATAAAAACTATTCTACAAAACTCCAAGCTAGAGAAGATATTCACCTTAAACCCAAGTGACATTTAGCAACTTGTCCAGTCTTTGATCCTTCATCTAAGGAACGCAACCCAGACCTCTTTCAGATGTTCTTGAACTCCACCCTCCACGAGACGTTCCGCTACCTTAGGGAGTCTTTCCATACGTATCCTGAGATAATGGCCTTTTCTACGGCAGCAGTGAGTCCAAGTGCAATTCCTTTCGTCCAAGGAATTCATTACTTCAGCAATTTCAGTATGGAGGTACCGGACTGATATCTCCTTTGGACTGGAATATGTGTCAGGGTGACATGAGTCATGACTGACATAAAACAGACCGCAGAAGGTAATGGGACAGGAAATAGGATATAAGAAATGGGAAATAGGAAACTGGACCAGCATCACAGAAATTACAAGATAATCAGAAAAAAAAACCAGTTGATGGAAATGAAAAATATTTCAGAAAGAGAAATTCTGTGGGAAAGTTAGTTAAACATCGTCTATCCAGTCACAATCTAAAAGGTTATAAAAGGAAACAAGTTAACAAGATACGTGGGATATATATATATATATATATATATATATATATATATATATATATATATATATATATATATATATATATATATATATATATATATATGAAATAAAACAATACGGCATTAACACAAAATAATGGCGAAAATACACATTAATGAGCAATAACTGCTGAAAATAATTTCTATAAAAATACATAATGAAATCGAGCTGAGTGTGTACGAAAACTCTCCAAGAAATATAACCAAAGACAAAAATAAAGAATATCACGAAAGCCAGACAGAATTGAGGACGATATTCAATGTCCTTTTCCTGTGACTGAAGAGTTCTTGGATATTAGTCTTTCTTCGCTTGCATTCCGGAATCCTCAACAGCCAATTGCACAGACGAAGTTTTCCTCTACGACCGAAATTCAAGAACCCTATTGGGATTTGGGAGTGGAAGTGACGGATTAGTCAGCATCGGTTATCGATTGGTGTGACAATGAAAGACTTTGTCGAAGTTGTGAGGTATTTGCGAGCGTTTACGCTGTATTTGAAGGTTTGTCGATTATAGTTGAACATTGTGAGGTGTATAACCTTGTTATTCGTGGGATAATGGTAAGTGTTCATATGATTTTGTGTTGAAGTTTTCAAACTCGGCCTTTTTTTATTGTGTGTGTTGTATCTTAGTATGTGGCAAATGAATAGGACATTTTAAAGGAAGTTGTTCTGTTAGTGTTTTAACGAAGTCTTAACTTCGTTAATACAGGTTAGGAGTTTCTTGTGTGTATATCCGATGTTTACTGGCCTTTTGATCTCAATCGTAATCTTTCACGCTTTCAACCTTTATAGATATTTAGCGTGTGAAGTAGGTTCATTGTAGAAAATTCTATAATATGCGTTAATTGTTGTGATAGTTGTTTTTGTAAATATTCATGCAATTGGCTGCAAGTCTTTACCACTGTGTGATATCTAGCTTTGCTAATAGAAGAATTCTGTTGTATAGGCTGGTCAATGTATTGTGATCTTATTTTTATAAATGTTCTGTCTTCGATGAAAATTGAAAGATATTTTATTGACGGGCAGTAAGGTTAGTGTTTATTCTTAATTCATTGGCAGGTGGTGTCTGTAATTGATTAACCATTCAATCTAAATCTTGTTATCCATTCGAGATACGTTTTGGCTTTTGTTACCTGCTGGTTTTGAGTTCTGTATCCGTTAATACATGTGATTAATATGCATATGTTTTCAATTTGTGGAATTTGATATTTAACTTTTTTTCTAACTTATACTTTTATTACGAAATGGTTTGTTTTAATCTCTTGCTTATATTATAACAATTAGTGTGTATTCGGTGTTCTGTTTAGTAAACTAAGCAGAACTTTAATAATTTCTGTGAAATTTGCTTCAAATCCTTAATAATTTCATTTAAATCATTCTTGAATTGGATCAAATGTTTGTGCAATGATAATTTAAAAGTACAAATGTAGACTTTATTAGGTTTTAGATAGGAATGTTTTGGTACACTAATTTATTTTCTCATAAATGTATGGATTATTAACATTGTAGAGTTATTTTTATTTTGTAATACCCTTAACGAAGATTAAATAAAAATTTAGGTTTTTTCTTGCTGGTTTTCATATATCAGTTTCGTGGCACATTTCACTTGTGTGCCTATAGTTAAGTTTAAAGTGTCAACATCAGTTAATGGATGATTCTTGTTCTTATTAGCATGTTCGAATTTTAAGGATTCAAGGGATCAATAGCAGATAAAATTAAGCTTTTAAACATGTTGTTTTATAAAAAGTTTTCAAGGGTTGAATGGCAGACAAACAGGGTGTTTCGAATCTCAAACAAATTTAACTTGTATAAATAGTTTAGTGAAAGTTTAAAGGTTAGCTAGCATAATTTATTTGAAATCTATGGAAGATTTATCTTGATTGAATTTTAAATTAGACTTTCATATTCTTTGCTGTTATGGAGTCCACTTTTGCGGGGGTGGTTGGTGGACTAGGGTTGTCCATGGTAGACCATGGACATCCTGATGGTTTTCTATTTTTTTTCCTAGTGGTTCTAAATTACACATCTGTTTATTACTATTACTTGCCAGGCTACAACCCTACTTGGAAAAGCAGGAGGCTATAAGCCCAAGGACTTCAACAAGGAAAATAGGCCAGTGAGGAAAGGAAACTTACGGAAGAATAAAATATTTCAGAGTAACATTAGATTAAATATCTCCTATATAAGCTATAAAAACTTTAACAAAACAAGAAGAAGAGAAATAAGATAGAATAGTGTGCCCATGGTACTTGTTTACTTTTTTGGGTTTAAATCCAACCCTCCACTGAAGTAGAGTGAACTACTTCTCGGGCGGGTCCATATCAATCATCTAACGAAACATTTTCATTATAACTTATACAATTCCTTGATTGTAGCATCTTCCAAATCATATGGTCTTGTGAAAAGTAATATCTTTAGTTTCTTCTTAAATTCAATTGCTCCCTTTAGGTCCTTCATTTCATTTGGCAGTTTATTATAATGTCTAGGCGCACAGTAACTAAAAGACCTTTCACCAAATTTACTATTTGTTCTTGGTTCAGATAGTCTTATGGTAACATTTGTTTCTAGTTCTAATTTGTTCAGGCATTCTTTTAGATATTTTGGTTCATTTTGGTTCAGTATCTTAAACGTTAGTAAGAATAGCTTGTATTCAATTCTCACCTTTACCGGCAGCCAGTGTAATTTAATTAGTGCAGGGGTAATTCTATCCCTATTGTGTAGTCCTTTTATTAATCTAGCGGCTCTGTTTTGTACCCTCTGAATTTTCTTCAGCTGATAATTTGGTAAGCCATAGAACAGTGAGTTGCAGTAATCAATTCTTGAAAATATGTGGTGATTAATGAGTATGGCCATAGATTTTTCATTTAAGTATTTACTAATAAATGCTATGTTTCTAATATGATAGTTACAATTTCTTACCATATTATTTATATGTCCATTCACTGTCAGTATTATCATCCGTGATTACTCAAAGATTTCTGACAGATTTCTTTAGGTCAATGATAGATTGACCTATTTCAATTCTTTGGAAGCATTCGATTCTTTTTATATCTTTTTCATTTCCAAAAATAATGCATTCACTTTCATCTTCATTGAGCTTGAGCACTACCCAAAACTAGAGAACAATAGTTTGATTTTGGAGTGTCCTTCTCCTAGAAGAGCTCTTTACCATAGCTAAAGAGTCTCTTCTACCCTACCAAGAGGAAAGTGGTCACTGAACAATTACAGTGCAGTACTTAACACCTCGTATTTAGAAGAATTGTTTGCTAATATCAATGATGTCAGGAGTATGAGGACAGTGGGGAATATGTAATAAATAGGCCAGACTATTCAGTGTAGGGAAAGGGAAAATGAACCGTAACCAGAGAGAATGATCCAATGTAGTACTGCCTGGCCAGTCAAAAGGCCTCGTAACTCTGCAGTGGTAGTATCTCAATTGGTGGCTCGTATGTCATCACCGATATGAATATAGGAATATTAGTAATTTTTTGCACATTTTTTTCTTTTGTAAATGCAATCATAGTAATTTGTTTCCCACAGTCTGTTATGTCAAAAAGAAAGGAGTCAATGTCTGTTATATGGTTGAGACTATGAAGAGGGTTGTCATAAAATTCTGGAATTTTGTTGACTCATTGCGTAGCATGGGTGGGTGACTTGGCAGCTTTATAAAAGACGGTCTTCCATTTTAGAATTATTAAATGGTGATGCATGCAATGTATCTAATACAGACAGATCTAGTGAAACTTTAAAAATTTTAGAATTCTAACGAGTAACAGTTTTGACTCGCTAGTGTACTCTTTATCTGACCAAATGCCTGGATAACTTAATTCGGTAAATTGTCTAGTCAAAAGAAATATCGGAATTTAAAATTGTTCTACACGAGTGAGCATATATTGGAGGCAAAGGCCTGTGGCACGTTCACTTTTATTTTTCATTTAATAAATTTTGTTTTAAAACTTTATATTCCCCTCACCGTATATCACCTTTACGGATATTGCGATTTTGTTTTTGTGGTTGGGATATTGGGTCTGTATATCTAACCAGTTCTAAACTAGTTTAGAAGATTGATAGCCACCCCATGTAAAAGATTGAAACTGTCAGGCTGGCTAATACGCTTCATAGTTCAGTTTAGAGTATAATTTGAGTGAAAATAAAAATTTTGGCAGTATACATTCAGCATGAAGGTTACTATAGTGTTTGTTTTGAGAATTGCTTCAAATAGTCGCAAAGCATGCAACTTTAAACGCGAGGAACAAAGAAGTGTCTAGATTTCTGTGGGTAGTCACCTTTGTCTAAGAGTTTATTTGCTATGGCATTATAAACTTGCCTAGAGTAATTTTAACCTTAAAATCTTCAACAGGACAAATATTGAAACTGCCATGTGAGAGGTCAATAGTTCTGACGACTGCCATTAGTCTTCCCAGAAAAGTTGCTTCCCGGCACTTCAAGGAAATTCGCTAGGCCAGTAGAAGTTATTTAATTTTTGGTATTGCAACGTGCCGCGTACCTGATGGAAGGAAAGCAGTGTACCAATTAAAGTTTCGTTTACTGGAAAGGATTTGGGTCGTCTGGCAACGATATCACATGCTCTTCTAACAGTTCCCACTCGTGAAAGGGAGCCACCCAAATTTGACTCTAGTATTTGATGGAAGGAGATGTAGTATACTGTACTACAGTTAGGGTTGATTAAGGTCATAAATTCATCTGTGAATTCACCTTGCTACAGTGGTGCAGCAGTCTGGGTGAAGTTAAAAAATGTTATGTCAGATTTAATTGTTGTAGCAAATAAACTTGGGCGATTTTTTAGCCTTTTTATATAAATTAAAACTTTTAAATTTGAATGACCAAATTGATGAATAAAAATAGAATTTTTCTATTAAAATGTTTATGGTTACATATGATTACATATAATTTGTGTACAAAGCTGAGCTCTTCCAACAATACTGTAAAGAATATCAAAAGCTACAATGTACTCATTATCAGCCGTAATCCTGTAACAAATAGGTAAAAAAATAAAACTGAATTCTGTTTGGTACAAATTTTGTGGCACACATCCTACAAAAAATCTACAAGACACAGAACAGTCAGATTTAACTTAGTGTTCCTAATTTTAATCTAATAATAATGTGATTCATTGAACTTTTATAAATTTCCTTGGTTCTAATTGTATAACTAAAGTTCGGGGAAGATTTGAAAGTGTTTTGGGAGAAACTCTTAAGTGTTTGAGGCTAGTTTGAAATTACTTAGAACTTGATCTAGTCTATAATCATTACTAGCTAAGCTATAACCCTAGATAAAGATTACTAGTAAAGGTACAACACAAGTTGGAAAAACTGAATATAAGCCCGGGGGCCCAACAGGTAAAAATTTTTCAGTGAGGAAAGTTAAGGAAGTAAGAGGGAAATAAATATTGAAGATATTTTAAGATTCATATAAAAATTAAAATAAGACTTCGGTCAGCCTATTCAACAAATACATTGAAGGAAAATAGGAACTTTGGAAGTAATGGATTATACTACCAGATCAGGAAGGGAATTCTAAACTTGTCACAGCTGGAATGAAACTAATAGAATACTGTGTAGCATAAAGTAAAATGGAGAAGGCATGACTTTAAATGAAATGTTTTAGTATTACGAACAGGATGGAATTGCTCGGGAAGATATGCACATAAAGGCTGGTCAGAACGATGAGCATTTTGAAAATTTTGTGTAATATGCAAAATAAACTAATAGCTAAAGGGCCAGAGATTGATATTTAAACTTAATGTAGGGT
>NC_090731.1:34472970-34487970 GCF_036898095.1 Palaemon carinicauda | reverse complement strand
GTTAGCCTGAACGAGTTTCCCGGTTTTAATAGCATGAATATATTGAAGCTATTCAGTCTTCATTGCTAGGAGTTAATTATATTATGCCGATTGTATTCTTGATAGTTTCGGCGATTTAGGTAACCGAATCTTGCTTGCGCTAGGCTTCCTAGCCTATGCGTTTTAGTTTACTTTCATGCATGATATAATAGACATTCCTAGTGTAATAAGAATGAAATGAAGATATTTAGGCAATTTATACGTGTAAGATACATTGATTGCCTATATATATTCCTCTTATGAGATCGTATACGAGAGAGTTTCGGCAATTAAGGTAGTAGATTCTCACCCGCCGCTAGGCTACTAGCCTAGTGGCTTTAGTATACTTTCATACATGCTCCCCGGTTACCCTCTTGTATCGTTTTATCAATTCAGGCGGAGATAGATATCTCCTAGAATTATGATATAAACTGATACTCATCTCCAGTGGCGATTTAAGGGTAATCCCTACTTCCCTCTGAGTGTAGCCTTAGGCTACAACACTAGTTGGTCTTGCCTTGAGTAGCACACAGGCATGACTAGGCTAGGGTTTTCTGTCTCTTCCCTTGGCCGCAGATAGCAGGCTTTGGGTTTCGGTCAGAACCTCAGAGTATATGGTCTTTTTCCGGCAGCCGGCTGGCAGGGTGAATAGTCATTCTCCTGCTGGACTAGGCTGCCGGCATAGGAGGCTAGACCTCCCTAGGCCACACTTGAAGTGGTTGTATGATGCCGCCACCTTCTTCCTGCGGTCTAGTAGACTAGTCCTGTTCTCGCACACCCTAGGCTGAAGAATAGAAATTCTTCTGCCGCCTAGGATGGCGCCGGCACTGGAACTCTTTTTTTCCCTTGTTGACAGGAGGCGGCAAGTTTGACGCCGTCCCCTTAACTGTATTGGCAGACCTTAGGCTGGAGAATAGATATTCTCCTGCCGCCTAGGATGGCGCCGATACTGAAACAGAGTTTCTTAGGGGTGTGGTAGGATCGGCAACCCTGCTGGCTCCTTTCACACCTCATACATGACCCTTTTCATTCTCCCCTCTGTCCTTTAGTGATGGCCTAGCCATCGCAACCCTTTGGCTGTCGTCCTACAATCTCATCGCTTGCCGGCAGGTTGTGGGGCCGGCTGGGGCTCCTACATACGATGGCTTAGTCGCTCAGCCTTCCCTTATGGACGCAAGGTTCCGGGAAAAGTGGGCCGGCTACGCCGGCTGCCGGTGGGAGACCCCTATACTGTAGAGTATTCTTCAGTCCTCTCTTGGACTGCCATCCACATACCAGTGGCCGGCAGAGACCGGCAATGGTTTGTGTTTCGGTGGAAGCCTGAATGATACATTCTCCCATTCTATTTGAACCCTCATTCTGGAGGAAGGCAGTAAGTCTGAGTACTTACACCCTTATTTACTGTTAATACACATTTAATAAGGTTCCTTTCTCTCCTTGCTTTCTCTTTCTCTATCGGCTAGTGCCGCCGGGTACTAACCTAGCCGGCAGTTGCCGGCCGGGTTGATGCTGCCGGCCCCTACCCCAGCCGGCGCTTTCACCGGCAGCTGGCGAGCCGCCGGCAGGATTAACCTGGCCAGGGGGTGCCGTCCGGGTTGATGCTGCTGGCCACTACCCCCCCCAGGTGCTAGCCTTGTCGGCTAAAACTACAGTATATGATTATACAGTAGCCAGTATATTTGCAGTATAGATCATACTGCAGACAGAAAACTATAGTATAAATTATACAGTAGTTATTTTCCAACATACCCTGTGTATCCATGCACAGTCTATTGTTCAGACCTATTATATATGGAAAGAAAAGATTTCTTTCCACATACTGCTAGATGATCAGTTATAATTTACCCTCATTATTATAACCTTTGGAAAGTCAGTGTTAAGTTTTACTCATCTATCCTTACAGGTTAGAATTCTTCCATTGGGTTTCCTGAATAGGATAACTCTAGGTTTTAATTTTGGGGGAGGTGGCAGCAATTGGCTGGACAGGACCCACAAGTATGTGTCTTTCCTAATCCTTTTCTAGCTTGTCTATCCTAAGCTATGTGCAATAAATATGAAAAAATATTGATAATAATATTTATATAGTTTATCAGGTGAGATGAACTACTGCATACTCATTTAGTTTTCCTCTCTTTACAGGAGGACCACCCTAAGTGCCTGAAAGTCTTTTGCAACGTGAGGACCAAGGACTTCTGCGGCCATGTAGAGTGCAGGGCTCACTCTCTCTGCTCCATCTCCAAGGGACCCCTGAAGTATTGGGACCCCCAGGACTGCAATGTGTGCAAAGCCTTGGTTATTGAGGCTTATGATGACCCCAAGACAGTGGAGTCAAGGGATGCAGCACGGAGTAAGCTGCACAGATGGGTTCGTGGCTTTCAGAAAAATGCCACGTGGTCTTACCTTCCTAATGAAAGGATGCAGGCCTATCTGTTCCCTAAGGTGACTGCGGACGCAGTTATACCACAGCCTCAACCTGAGATCCCTTGCGTTCAGATTTCCGTAGATACGGACGTCTCTGAAGCGATGAAGGACATCCACCTAGATTAAAGGATGTCGGAGGTGTCTGAGGACACCGAGAAAGACCTCCTTGCGGAGGGTCTAGAAGAGGAGTCTACCCTGGCTCCCGAGACTGAAGAGGATGACGTCGAATCGGAGTCCGTTTCGTCGGTACCGGCCCCAGAACCAGTACCCTCTACGTCTTTTGCTCCTCAATCGGACGGCATGCGTAAAGCTTTGGCTAGTCTCATGTCGATGACGGAGAGTTTTCGTAAGCAAAACGAAGAAAGGGACGCTGAACTGAGGAGAAGGATGGACCATCTCGCAACGTCCCGTGGGTCTCAGAAGAGACTCGACGTGAAAGATCTTCCTTCTTGCTCCGAGGTGAACCCTTGGAGGCATGCAGAGTACATACCAATTACTAATGGGAAGATCTTCATTTCAGAAAAGCTAGGGGCTGTCCTCATAGAGGATGTTGACTTTTGGCCCAGCTTTAAGTCTTACCCAGACTGCTTCGTCCGCTTGAAGGTAGAACCTGTATCCAAGGAGGAGACAGAAACAAAAGAGGTCATAGTTCTGGACCATGGTAAAGCCCAGGCTTTATTGGCAAGTAGCCTGAAAGACAGGGGCTTCACTAATTCAAAATTGCCAGCCCTTACCAAGAAACACCCTTCTTTTATTGCTCCAGCTAAACTAACCCTGACGGAAAAAGGGTTTAAGGCAGTCATGAAGGCAGTGGACCTCGGGAAACCTTACCCTACACTCAAGGAGTGTAAACCCTTATTCCTAATTCTGCCTACGGATGACAAAGACTGGAAGGAAATTCACCTTACCTTCTAAGTTGGAGGCAGATATTGCTGGATGCCAGTTCAGCAAAAACCTCCCTAAGCTGTCCGACTTTGTCTTGCGTAGAGAGCAAGAGACAAAGAAGAGACTTGCCGCATCCTTGTCCCTCCAGATTACCTAGGAGGCAATGACAAGCGACAACAGATCCCCAGACATGTGCATGGTTGTGGCCAAATCACATTTGGCAACGCTGGTCAAAGACCTATATGGCTTCGTTAGGGCCAGACGCGCATGTAGGGAGTTCGTGTTTGCTTCGGCTGCAGTGAAACACAAACCTAGGAAGCTGATAGCTTCCAATATCTGGGGGAAAGACCTCTTCCCAAGTGAAGTGGTCAAAGAAGTAATGGACAAGGCCACCACGGAGAACAGGAATCTTCTCCAAAAGTGGGGCATATCGGCGAAGAGGAAGTCTTCCCCGGATGAGGGTCCCCAACCAAAGAGGAAGACGAAGAGACCTAGGTTGCCCTCTTGCCCTGTCAGAAAACAGCAACAACTTCCCGCAGTTCCCATGACCGCGGTGCCCCAGATGGTGGCACAACCCCAGCCTACCTACCAGATGGTGCCTCAGCAGCTGGTTGCCCAGTCACCAGCTTTTACTCCCGCATATGAGAGGCAGACCACTACCTTTCGCCCTAAAGGTAGAGGGTCAAAAAGGGGCTCCTCTAGATACCCTCGAAGAGGGGGTAAGGGAGACGCGGTCAAGGAGGCAAGTCCTCCGGACAGTCGAAACAATGAGATGCTTCAGGTAGGAGGAAGACTCCAAAAATTTCAGGATTGCTGGACCTTCGATCCCTGGCCCCACAGCTTAATCAAGAACGGACTAGGTTGGAGCTGGAGGACAGCTCCACCATCATTACCTCAATTTTTCCAACACACCACCCCCGTCCTGGAAGAATACACCCGAGAACTCTTGAGCAAACGGGTGATAAGGAGGGCAAAGTCCATCAAATTCCAAGGAAGGCTATTTTGTGTTCCCAAGAAGGACTCAGACAAACTTAGAGTCATTCTGGACTTGTCGCCACTAAACAAGTTCATAGAAAACAACAAGTTTAGGATGTTAACCCTTCAACCCTGCTGCCAAAAAGGGCGTACACAGTCTCGACAGACATGGCAGATGCCTATTAGCATATTCCAATCAATTGCCCAATCTCCTCCTACCTAGGATTCAACTATAGAAGAAGAAATGTCTTCAGAGCTATGCCCTTCGGACTAAACAGAGCCTCAAGGATTTTTACAAAGCTTGCAGATGCAGTTGTTCAACAACTACACCTAGAAGGTGTCCAGGTGGTAGCCTACCTGGACGACTGGTCGGTGTAGGCAGTATCCGAGACGGAGTGCATGCAAGAATCCAAGAAAGTGATCCAGTGCCTGGAACATCTGGGATTCAAGATCAACGTCAAGAAGTCTCGATTATCTCCAGCTCAGGAATTTCAATGGTTAGGAATACATTGGAACTTAGTCACACCGTCTCTCCATTCCCCCAGGGAAGAGGAGAGAGATAGCGGGATCTGTCAAGAGACTACTGAAATCCAACAGGATATCAAGACGCCAACAGGAGAGAGTACTGGGTTCTCTTCAGTTTGCATCAGTGATAGACCCGGTGCTAAGAGCACAACTAAAAGATGCATCAGGAGTCTGGAGAAGTTACGCATCAAATGCTCGAAGAGATTGAAGAAGACTGATACCGACTCGGCTATGATCACTTCTCAAGCCATAGTCGAAGGCCAAGAACCTGAAGAGGTCCGTGCCCTTGCAACTACCTCTACCTTCAGTCATCATCCATAAGGATGCATCAAAGGAAGGATGGGGAGGTCACACTCACCAACGGAAAGTCCAAGGAACTTCGTCTTCTCTATTCAAGACCTTCCACTTCAACCTTCTGGAAGCCATGGCAGTCTTTCTCACGCTGAAGAAATTGTCCCCTTACAATTCCGTCCACATAAGACTGATCCTGGACAGCGAGGTGATAGTGAGATGTTTGAATCGTCAAGGTTTGAGATCACCCCCAAGTCAACCAAGTAATGTTGGCCATCTTCCGTCTTGCGGAAAAGAAGAGATGCCATTTATCAGCAGTTCACCTTCAAGGGTTCCGCAATGTGACAGCGGACGTTCTATCAAGGCTCCCGCCGATAGAGTCAGAATGGTCCCTAGACGCAGGATCATTCTCCTTCATCTTACGTCAAGTCCCAGAACTGCAGATCGACCTCTTCGCGACGAGCGACAACAAGAAACTACCTCGTTATGTGGCCCCACACGAGGACCCTCTAGCGGAAGCGGTGGACGCCATGTCTCTTGACTGGAACAGATGGAACTGTATTTACCTATTCCCTCCAACCAACCTCTTAATGAAGGTCCTCAACAAGTTGAGATCCTTTCAGGGAACGGCAGCTCTAGTGGCTCCCAAGTGGCCAAAGAGCAATTGGTTCCCTTTAGTATTGGAACTGAAGCTGAGGCTGGTCCCTCTGCCGGACCCAGTAGTGACTCAACAAGTAAAGAAAACCCAAAACCTTCATCTCATGATTTTCTCTCCTTAGCAGTTAGGAAAAGGTTTGGGATCTCGAGAGACAGTATAGACTTCTTAGAAAAATATAAGGCTGAGTCTACTAGAAGACAATATGAGTCATTTTGGAAGAAGTGGGTTGCTTTTGTCAAGGCAAAAGGACCAAAAGGAATCTCAAGAGATTTCTGTTTATCCTTCTTTATCCACATTCATGAACAAGGTTTAGCTGCCAATACGATAACGTTTAAATCAGCCTTGACTAGACCTCTGCTATACGCCTTCCAAGTACTTATCCAATGAAATCTTTAACAAGATCCCTAAGGCTTGTGCTAGATTTAGGCCTGCAGCACCTCCAAAGCCCATTTCATGGTCCTTGGATAAGGTCCTGCACTTTGCTTCAACAGTGAACAATGAGGATTGCTCTCTAAAAGACTTAACCCAGAAAGTTATATTCTTGTTTGCTCTAGCCTCGGGGGCCAGAGTTAGTGAAATAGTGGCCCTTTCTAGAGATGAGGGCCATATTCAGTTCACAGAAGAGGGAGAACTGAATCTCTTTCCTGACCCAACATTTCTCGCCAAGAACGAGCTACCTACCAAAAGGTGGGGTCCTTGGAGAATCTGCCCTCTCAAGGAAAATGTCTCACTGTGTCCAGTGGAGTGTCTAAAGGTCTATCTTCGTAGACTTCAGATTTCAGGGGAGGACATCTCTTTAACCCTGGATAGGTACGCTCCTCGGACACCCCTTTAAGGGTATACTCGGACGCGAACGACCCCGACGCCAAAAAAAATTCTTGAAAAATCAGTTTTTGCAGTAACCTCCTTTTTTCTTTTGCCAAAAAAAACTTCAATGAATGCTTAAAACAACTGTAAAGATAAATACTACTCATCTGCAGAGAAACTATTTATTATAAATATTTTAAAAAATTAAGTAGAAAAAAAAAAGACCTGACATAAAAATTCATAAAAAAAAGTTTATACATATATACACAAATCCTTTTAGGAATTGATTCTTGAATGTTTAGGACACATCTTGATGTATTTTGGATGAAGTCAGACCCATGGAGGTGAAGATCTGAAATGAGAAAAAAGGGTAACTTTTTTTGGCCAAAAAAATTTGTCCAAATTTCATGAATTTTTTTGGGTACCCAAATGAAATAGGAAGTGGCTAATTTTTTTAGGGAATAAACATATGTTATCCTAAAATAGAAATATGTAAAAAAATCTTCATTATTTTGTAAATTACATTTATATCAGGGGCCATATCTAAAGGTAATTTTTTGAGTACTTAGAAATTTCGTAAAAAAATACATATATTTAATATATAATATGATATTTATGCAGGTAAAAATATACCAAAATATCACAAATTCTATAGGGAACAAGAATATATATAGATAGGACAGCTTACGCTTCGGATATGTCCACAAAATGGCCGCCAACCACACTGACTCAGACTCCCTAATCTGCCACTTGAAATGTAGGAAGGGTATGTCAATTTCAAGGTGTTATTTACTAATCTAATTATTATTGGATATGCATAAAAATTGTATGGTGGGTTGCTGGATAATTGTCGATTATTTTACGACTATAAAATTAAAATTCTGACCCAAAAAAATTTTTTTTGAAGGGAAATAAAATCGAAAAAAAAATGTAAAACAATATAATATTTTAGCTAAAAAAATTTGATGATATTCAATCAAAAAAAAAGTAAACAAAATTTTCCGACAAATAAACATCTAGAGGAATCATTACTCTATGATAGTTCCTTAGTACGTAGTAATTTTGAAAGAATTGGGAAAAAACGAAAAAATGGCAATCACCGGAAAATCGAACACATACCTATATATACGCCATATCTGGCTAAAAAAAAGATAGGCATGGGTAGCCAGATCATCTAGAAACACTTTCCAACACTATAAAAATATAAGTTTTGCGACACTACTTGCCAATTCCTTACGGTAACATGACTAAGCAAAAAAATGCAAAACAAATAAAAAGGGGCACTCGTGGAAAAATGGCCATTCTAATATACGGCATTTCAGAAAAAAAAAATTTCAGCCACGTGCTAGGCAAACCATCAAGGCACATTTTCCGACAAATAAACATATAAATGAATCATTACTCTGTGATAGTTCCTTAGTACGTAGTAATTTTGAAAGAAATGGGAAAAAACGAAAAAATGGCAATCACAGGAAAATCGAACACATACTTACATATACGCCATATCTGGCTAAAAAAAAATAGGCATGGGTAGCCAGATCATCTAGAAACACTTTCCAACACTATAAAAATATAAGTTTTGCGACACTACTTGCCAATTCCTTACGGTAACATGACTAAGCAAAAAAATGCAAAACAAATAAAAAGGGGCACTCGCGGAAAAATGCCCAACATTCTAATATACGGCATCTCAGATAAAAAAAAGACATGCACGTGTTAGCCCAACCATCAAAGCACACTTTCTAACACATAAACATGAAAAAAAAATCAATAATATACGGCAATTCCTTACTACGTAGTAAATTTTTACAAATATTGAAAAAAAACAGAAATTGGCAACCGCAGTTAAATACCCAATATACCAATAACTACATCGTATCTGACAAAAACAAAATCACGCATGGGTAGCCAGATCATCTAGACACACTTTCCAACACTAAAAAAGCAAAAGTTTTACGACACTATTTCGCAATATCTTACGGAAAAATGACTTGGCAAAAAAATGAAAAAAAATGAAAAAGGGGTACTCGCGGTAAAATGCCCGACATTCTAATATACGGCATCTCAGATAAAAAAAAAGACATGCACGTGTTAGCCCAACCATCAAGGCACACTTTCTAACACATAAACATGAAAAAAAAATGAATAATATACGGCAATTCCTTACTACGTAGTAATTTTTACAAATATTGAAAAAAAACAGAAATTGGTAACCGCAGTTAAATACCCAATATACCAATAACTACGTCGTATCTGACAAAAACAAAGTCATGCATGGGTAGCCAGATCATCTAGACACACTTTCCAACACTAAACAAGCAAAAGTTTTACGACACTATTTGGCAATATCTTACGGAAAAATGACTTGGCAAAAAAATGAAAAAAAATGAAAAAGGGGCAATCGCGGTAAAATGGTCCTCGTGGTGATGAACGACATTTTAACTAAAAAAAAAATCATGCACATGGTAGCCAAACAATCCACCAAGACTTTCCACAACTGATAACCTATACAAGTTGCACCATTCTACGACAATTTCATAATACGTAATAACTTTGATAATTATGCAAACTACCTTAGAAGGGTAAACTCGGTCGCGAACGACCCCGACTCGTCTCAGAAATCGGGGAAGGAGTACAGCTACAGCAATGCACATCTGGACACTACTAGAGCGTGTAGGGGAGACACCTCCTGCAGGTCGATCACCCACAAATTCAGTCACGGGGCTGAGTCACGTGAGAAAAACCTGTTTTTTTTTGATGCTCGGGGTCGCGAACGACCCACCGTACCTATCCAGGGTTAAAGCAGAAACCTTGGGGTCAAACCTATCCCTAAGACAACTAAGGGTGAAGATCACCTATTTCATTCGCAGAGCGGATCCTGACAGTACACCCGTAGGTCATGATCGCAGGAAAATTGCTTCGTCATTAAATTTTTTCCAATACATGGAATTTGAGCGTCTATACTCATATACTGGATGGAAGTTATCCAGAGTGTTTTTTAAACACTACACGAAGCAAGTGCAAGAGTTGAAATGCTCTGTGGTGGCGGCAGGTAGTGTCCTGAAACCTGTCGTCTAGCGCTGCGAGGAACAGTGAATTGATTGGGACTGTCAAACTATGGGTGAAGGTGTTGACACTTCACAGTGCAATACTTGAAGATAAGTGTCACCAAGGTGGCACTATGGAATGTTCTAGTTCTCAAAGGTGAAAAAGCATAGAGACAACACTTGTGCGTGTGTTCTTACACAGTGTGAAGAGACAATCATTATCACAGAAATGCATATTAGAAAATTTAATAGATTTTCAGTTTTTGCGGCCCTAATATTTTTTGTCTTCCAAGTGAAATAAAAATTTTATGGTCTTGATTGTAAAATACATGTTTCTTATTGCATTTATTAACATTATGTTAACATTATGTTATGTATGTTGATTTTGCTGGTTATTTATTACCAATAAATACTTGATGGGTATTTGCGTCTTATTTCGCCCAAAATTTGATTACAATAAAGATATGCTAGAGTATTATTTTCCTTTAATAATCTGCATATGTATATATAAACAAAATATATAGTTGATACCTTTGTTCTTATATGAGTACAACCTTTACCTGGCTATGCATACAGGGAGACCTGTATGCTTTTGATGCTATGTTTGATCATATGGTATATACAAACCTTTGTTCTTACACGAGTACAAGCTTTGCCTGGCTACGCATACAGCAAGACCTGTATGCTCTGGATACTATGTTGGCTCATATGGTATATGCAAACCTTTGTTCTTATTCGAGTACAAACTTTACCTGGCTTCGCATACAGCGAGACCTGTATGCTCTTGATGCTATGTTTGTTCATATGGTATATGCAAACTTCGAGACTCTTTCCTAAGTCTAGTATGACTCTTCCCTGCAGGGGGCAGGAAGCACTAACATGGTTTATGATTAGCAGCAATGACGTATAACGGTAACGTCATATGTCTCTTTGGTCTGGATGACCAAGGAAAAATTGTCCTTAGGTTAAGGCAAATTTTGAAAATCCAGAGATACAGTACTTTCTAAATAATGCTCTGGTAACCTTCCATCAGGACGACATGGCCTGAGCCCAGAAAACGGATTTTGAGCGAAGCGAAAAATCAATTTTTGGGTTAGATAGCCATATCGTCCTGATGGACCCGCCCTCCTTTTCTATAGAATAGGCCTTGGCAGGATTCCTCCCGAAACTACTATATCTGTAGCACCTCGCTCAACGCTACAAGGAATAAACATGGCGGCAACGTACAGCGCCATCTGGATACTCAAAGTAGTAACGGAGGAAGGGTACCTTGATAACGGCTCCCCTCCTATTTTTGCCACTTTCCCCCTTGAAGCGAAAATGCTATTCGAAGTGAAGATTGCTAAGTGTCGTATCAAGATATACGTCCCCTGATATTATGCGATATCCTTAAGAGAAATTTTAAGGATATTCGCGCCAGTAGTTAGAATTCTGGAGACTTAAAGGTAAATTCTCTGGGAATATCACTGTAGTCAAATATACCCTAGGAAGCTACTTATAGGATCCTTCCATCAGGGTGACATGGCTATCTCACCCAAAAATAGATTTTTTGCTTCGCTCAAAATCCGTTATTTCTGCCTGGAAACATCTGTTTTGGTTCCTTCGAGTAAAATTCGATTAGCAACTCTGTCTCTCTTCTATCGGATCCCAATGGCAGATTTCTTCCGTAACAGAATTACAAATAGCCATGTTTACAGGGCAAGTGGAACCTAATTAACCAACAGCTAAAGTTCATCTGGTAAATAAGTATAACTCTGTCCATCGTGTCCTTCTGGAGAGTACGAACATGGGCACTGAATTTACTCCCCCTTGTTACTCGTTATTGACGTCACCAGCTCTTCTTTTTGCTTCCCATTGTTAAATGGGAAGCTGAAAAACGTCAGAAGCTGGAAAACTAAAGGCGGGATCTGGCAACACTGTATGATGCCAGATCGCTGTCTGTGGTTTAACCACTTCTGACGTCATTAACTTTCATTCCTACTAACTATTGTGGTCTGATATCATTGTTTGCCCGTCGGGCATGCTCAATCGTGTGGACAGGGCTTTATATCTGCTTGACTCACTTGAGGAAAGGTTTCCGTATGTTAATGCAAATTTTGTTATTTTATAACCTTACCTTATCATATCTCGACCAAGTAAAATCCCGCTAGTTCCCTTTAAGAAATTATGCAATAAACCCATGGTAACTAAATTAACAAGTTCAGGGTAAAGTTTTAGCTTATTCAAGGTCAATGTAACAGTGTTTTCCTTTTTGATGCACTCAGAATTACTTGGAAAATCTAGGTTACCAAGACATTTTTTAATTAGTGTAATATTCTATGGAGTTCAGAATAAATGTTTTTCTATAAAGTTCATTGCAAGGGAAGATTGAGGAATTCTTTAATATTCAATTTTTATATTTTATATAAATTTACCTTATGAGAGTTGAGGTTATGGCTCAAAACGCTATATAAACATACTAATTTCCAAAGATAGTTTCACGTTCTATAATCTAATAGAAAGAATAAGGCTATAAAGTCATAAAAAAAATTAGCTATATTTCAACTAGTTCTAAGATTTTCTGGCGTTACCTTAATCCACCACCAGACTTTGATGAAGTAAAGCTTTGCTTGGCATATTAAAAGTGGGTTATTTTTTAAGCTCTTCTCAAAGGTCCGCTACATTTTTAATATACTGTATACAGTGTGGAATGGCTAAGCACTCGACTCCCAGTAGCAGTCCTCTTGAAACAAAGTAGTTTACATTTCTATATTTTCTAGTAAGATAACTAATACATTTAGCCATGCTATGTTGATTTGGCCCACGGGGTCACCCAGTGGCTAGTCTTATGACTTGGTTATATTTTATCTTGACTGATTAACTCTTTCAACTTAGCAAATTGTTAAACTTTTATATGTACTGAAATACAAATGGCTGTCCTGTTGAAAGGTTCACCAATTCCTTTAAATCCTGATGGGTCGATTAGATCAAATATTTGGCACATGTGGGGAAGTAAGTATTTCTTTTGGGGGGCGGGGGAAAAACTTTATTCCTGCCTCGTTGTTATGATAAGTGCAAAATGCAGCTTTTGAGCTCTTGACTGAATTAGACGAGTGTACGTGGTTCCTTGGAATTACTGCCCACCGTTTTCTGTGAAATAGTGTCGTTCCCAGTTGAAAATTGGGAATTTAAGTTCTCACCCCCTCCTCTCTCATCCATACAGCTGAAAGGGCTAGCCATAAAATGTCTTCCTTTTAAGCCCTGTCCACACGATCGTGCATGCCCGACGGGAAAACAGTGATACCAGGCCACAATTATTAGAAAGAATGAAGGTTAATGACGTCAGAAGCTGGAAAACCACAGACAGGGATCTGGCATCATACAGTGTTGCCAGATCCCTGCCTTCAGTTTTCGCGCTTCTGACGTCATCAACCCTCAATTTCACTAACGATTGTGACCTGGTATCACTGTTTGCCCGTTGGGCATGCTCGATCGTATGGACAGGGCTTTAGAACTTTATTCCGTATTATTTTGAGCTCTAGGTGACAACCCTAGTGATGCTAGAGAGTGCTAACAAGTTTATTATATATATTCACATGTTAGAAATTAAACTATGAGATTACGCGAGTGCCATATGTGGGTGACATCATGAGGGGTAGATGGATATGGTTTGGGCTTGCTCTCCCTAAGTGTGATTAGTTCACCAAACTTTCAACTGAGCTCCACGAGGCACTAGAAGAGTTGCAAGACCCAGGCCTACATGGCTTAGTACTATGAAGCATGATGTTGGGGAAGATGAATGGAGAAGTATTGATTTACAAGATCAAGATAGAGACGACTTGCGAAATCTAACAGAGCCCTTGGCATCAATAGGCGTATGAGGAGATGGTGATGATGATGATGATAGATTTAATATCTGAGAGGTGATGGTTGTTAATGCTCATTGGGAGGCAACTACTTTTTAGGGAACGGTATATGATTACTGTAATGTTTTGACCTGCATTTTGAGATATGAAATCCAATATTATGATAAGAACTTATTTGTCATATTCTTGAGGAATCAAAGGTTTTTCTTATGTACGTTTCTCGGTAATCTTTTCTTTTTTCAAAATGCAGAGCTGAAAGGTCTAATTCATTAATCCTTTATTGATTGTCAATAATCTAAAACTTGAAGAATGATAACAAAGCCTTAGAATTAACTATAGGAATATAACGAAGGATGAAAGCAGAAAACCTGACTTTCAGTTGACAATATGAATAGCCCCTTTTCGGAATCAGAGATTTACTGTTTAAAAAAGGCTTTTGTGGTATCATAGTTAGAAATGGTGATATATTCTTTAACAGCTTATTTGCAGTAGACCTCTGACTAGGAGCTCGATATATCATTGCGATGGTAGTTTACAAATTCAATCAAAATCCATTGAAAAAATATTTTTCAAATATGCAGTCGTCTCATGGAACTATTTATTCATATATCCAAAGAATTATCATGAAATTCTCCGACATGGTTTATTGAAGACTAGAGAGATTACCAAATCATTGGCTTCTCTCTCTCTCTCTCTCTCTCTCTCTCTCTCTCTCTCTCTCTCTCTCTCTCTCTCTCTCTCTCTCTCTCTCTCTCTCTCTCTCAATATTTTACCTTCACTAAACAAGGACACATGCAACTCATTTCTTAATCCATCGTTTCCAAGAACCCTGTTGGGGAGAGTTTTACGTTCCCTCATTGAAGACATAATTAATCTTCTGAATGTGCTTGTAAAGGCATTTAATGATCGGACTGCCATGTGATTAAGACTTTATCTAATGAGGTCATTGAGCGAACGAAAGATTGCAAACATGGCTGATTTGGTAATCCTTGTTGTGAGGATACTCAAGATTTGGAGTTCTGTTGACAATTTGGAGAAAGAATATTTTATTGCTTATAATATTCGAGGAAACTAAATGAACGGATAATTAAATATCTTGAGATCCTTTTCATATGGGGCAAAATATATAACAATTTTATGATCATTGAGATTAATAGCAATTACATTTGACAATAAAAGATGTCATAATGAAGCGATTTCAGCTTCACGTAATGAAGTTTTTGTGAGATCGAAAAATTTGAAATATAGGAAAATATAATTCTTAGTTAAATGGTTAATGAAATAGCTCAATAATACTTTGATATCACACAGTAAAGAAACTGAAAAGGGAAAAGACAGATTACAGTAGTTTACGTGTGGTAGTTATCTACAATGAATTGCTTATTTAATAGTTAATTGAAAATCACTAGAAAAATAAAGATATTTTGTTCGTCTAATCAACAAAATATTCCTCATAGAAAATTTTATGGAAAATTGGCCAAGAAATTATCTCCTCTAATTTATAAATTACAAATAAAATGATACGTCA
>NC_090731.1:34455470-34460470 GCF_036898095.1 Palaemon carinicauda | reverse complement strand
TTATCTTCCAAGTGAGAAGATGAGGGCATATCTTTTCCCTAAGGCATCAGCTGATGCAGTGATTCCCCAGCCTCAAGAGGAGATCCCCCAAGTTCAGATCCAGGTGGATGCTGAAGTCGCGGTCGCGATGCAAGACATCCAGTTAGATGACAGGATGTCTGATGTGGACGAGTGTCTGGAGGAAGACCTCCTGGCAGAAGCCCAGGATGAAGTTCAAGCCCCAGACGTTGTAAAGGTAGAGGTCGACGAGGTGTCGGCTACTCCGGTTCAGATTCCGGAGCCTATTCCCTCAACATCGGCCGGTCTCCCAGTAGAGCTGGGACAGGCCCTCTCTTCTATTGTTGGAATGATCCAACAAATGCAGAAGGAGAATCAGGAGAAGGCGGCTGCAATGGAACTGCGAATACAGTGCCTTGCAGAATCACATGGGCCCCAGAAAAAGCTCAATGTGAAAGACCTTCCCTTGTGCTCAGATGCTAACCCATGGAGGTATGCTGAGCACATGCCGATGACGACTGGAAAGATCGTCATCTCGGATAAGCTGGGCTCAGTTCCCCTGGAGGAGGTGGAATTCTGGCCCAGCAAGGCATCATATCCGGACTGTTATGTCCGGCTGAGGAAGGAACCAGCTTCAAAGGAGGAGACAGAGCCGAAGGAGGTCATAGTGATGGACCATGCTAAGGCTCAAGCTCTACTTTCATCCTCGATGAAAGAGAGGGGCTTCTCTAACTCAAAGGTAGCCGCATTGAACAGGAAGCTCCCTTCCTTTGTGTCCTCGCCTACTAGAGCCTTCCCCTTTTTACAGAGAGGGTTTGCGGCTGTACTAAAAGCAGTCGAGGCCGGCAAGCCTTGCACCTCCCTAGAGGAGTGTAAACCCTTGTCGCTGGCCCTGCCTATGGACCACAAAGACTGGAAGGACGTCCATCTTACGTGCTCAGTTGGAAAGTTGGAGGCTGATATTGCCGGACGTCAGTTCGGCGAGGACCTCCCTAAGCTGTCTGACTTTCTTTTGCGAAGAGAGTTCGAGACAAAAGAAAGACTGGCTGCCTCAATGTCTCTTCAGACTACTCTCGAGACGATGGCAAGTGACCCCAAGGTCCATGAAATGTTCATGGTGGTGGCCAAGACTTATCTGGCCACAGTGACGAAGGACCTTTATGGCTTCGTCAAGGCAAGGAGAGCTTGTAGGGAGTTCGTGTTCACCTCGGCTACGGTGAGGCACGAGCCAAGGAAACTAATCTCCTCCAACATTTGGGGAAAATATCTTTTCCCTACCAACTTGGTCAAAGAAGTTGTTGATAAGGCCGCCTTGGAGAATAGAAACCTTCTCCAGAAGTGGGGCCTGGCTATCAAAAGAAAGTCTTCCCCGGATGAGGGTCCTCAACCAAAGAGGAAGACTATGAGGACTAGGCTACCGTCTCGGCCAGCCAAGCCTGTTAGACAGCAACAGCAACTGCAATTGCCATTGCCCCCTGTGCCCCAGATCGTGGCACAAACCCCGACCACTTTTCAGTGGGTACCCCAGGCCGTGTCGACACAGTCCACGGCAATCACCCCAGCGTTCGAAGGGCAGTCTACTTCCTTTCGAGCAAAGCCTAGAGGAGCAGCCAGAGGCTCGTCTAGACGCCCCTCAAGGGGAAGGGGATTCAAGGGTGGTCGTGGTCAGGAAGGCAAGACCTCAGGACGGCAGTCCAAGTGAGGTGATACCGGTAGGAGGGAGACTTCTGAAATTTCGGGATCGGTGGACCTTCGATCCCTGGGCCCACAGCCTACTCAAGAATGGACTGGGCTGGAACTGGTACAGCACTCCACCACCGTGCCTTCGGTTTTTCCAACACTCCACCCCCGTTATGGAGGAGTATGTTCAAGAACTGTTGGAGAAAAAAGGTGATCCGAAGGGTGAAGCCCATCAATTTCTAAGGGAGGCTGTTTTGTGTTCCCAAGAAAGACTCGGAAAAGCTCAGAGTCATTCTGGACTTGTCGCCACTCAACAAGTTCATAGTGAATTGCAAATTCAAAATGCTAACACTGCAACACATAAGGACTTTACTGCCCAAGATGGCATATTCCGTCTCTATAGACTTGTCAGACGCCTATTGGCACATTCCAATCAGCTATCAACTCTCCCCCTACCTAGGGTTCAGGCTACAACGAAGACTATACGCCTTCGGAGCCATGCCATTCGGGCTAAACATAGCCCCAAGGATTTTTACGAAGCTTGCGAGCGTAGCTCTCAAACAATTACGCCTAAAGGGAATTCAGGTAGTAGCCTACCTGGACGACTGGTTGGTGTGGGCAGCATCCGAGACAGAATGCTTGCAAGCTTCCAGTCAAGTGATCCAGTTTCTAGAGTACTTAAGCTTCAAGATCAACAGAAAAAAGTCTCGACTTTCTCCATCTCAAAAGTTCCAGTGGCTGGGAATCCACTGGGACCTTTTGTCACACCGTTTCTCCATCCCGGCGAAGAAAAGGAAGGAGATAGCGGGTTCTGTCAAGAGACTTCTAGATTCCGAAAGGATATCAAGACGCGAGCAGGAGAGGGTACTGAGCTCTCTCCAGTTTGCTTCGGTGACAGACCCAGTGCTAAGAGCACAGCTAAAGGATGCAATCGGAGTTAGGAGAAGTTATGCATCAAACGCGCGAAGAGATCTGAGAAGACCAGCCGCTGCGGCTAAGTACTCTTCTCAGGCCTTGGTCCCAAGCCAGACATCTAAAGAAGTCGGTTCTTCTTCAGCCACCTCCCCCGTCGGTGACGATTCACTCAGACGCCTCGAAGGAGGGATGGGGAGGTCACTCTTATCGGAAAAAAGTCCAGGGGACCTGGTCCAAGCTATTCAAGACCTTTCACATAAAACTTTCTAGAAGCTATGGCAGTGCTCCTTACCTTAAAGAAAGTCTCCCCGCGTCACTCGATCCACATAAGGTTGGTGATGGACAGCGAGGTAGTTGTGAGATACTTGAATCGACAAGGATCGAGGTCAGCACCTCTCAACCAGGTGATGTTGGCCATCTTCCGATTGGCGGAAAAGAAGAAGTGGTACCTGTCGGCAGTTCACCTTCAAGGAGTCCGCAATGTGACGGCGGACGCTCTATCCAGGTTCACACCGATAGAGTCGGAATGGTCCTTAGACGCAGGATCATTCTCCTTCATTCTGAATCAAGTCCCAGAACTGCAGATAGACCTCTTTGCGACGAAAGACAACAAGAAGTTGCCCCTGTACGTGCCCCGTACGAGGACCCCTTAGCGGAAGCAGTGGACGCGATGTCCCTCGGCTGGAACAGATGGTCCAAGATTTATCCGTTCCCTCCTCACAACCTTCTGTTGAGGGTCCTCAACAAACTGAGATCCTTCAAGGGGTAGCGGCAATAGTGGCCCACAAGTGGCCGAACAGCGTGTGGTTCCCCCTGGCATTGGAACTGTAGCTGAAGTTTGTACCGCTACCAGATCCAGTTCTGACCCAGCGAGTCCAGAAGTCAACTGTCTGCGCCTCATTACAGAAAACCCGGACACTGCAGCTCATGATTTTCTCTCCCTAGCGGTGAGAAAGCGTTTCGGGATTTCGAAAGCCAGCATAGACTTCCTTGAGGAATATAAGTGCAAATCTACTAGAAGGCAATATGAGTCATCTTGGAGAAAATGGGTGGCCTTTTGTCAAGGCGAAGAATCCGCAGGAGATATTGACAGACTTCTGCTTATCTTTCTTCTCCACCTCCATGGTCAAGGATGGCAGCTAACACGATTTCAGCGTGTAAGTCTGCTTTGACAAGACCCATTCTATATGCCTTCCAGGTCGACCTAGGTAGCGAGATCTTTAATAAAGTCCCGAAAGCCTGCGCTAGGCTCAGACCTTCAGCACCTCCAAAGCCCATTTCATGGTCTTTAGACAAGTTCTTCATTTTGCTTCTCTGTTGAGCAATGAAGAGTGTGCGTTAAAGGATTTGACACAAAAAGTTATTTTCCTATTTTGCACTCGCGTCCGGGGCCAGGGTTAGTGAGATTGTAGCCCTCTCGAGAGAGGCAGGTCGTGTTCAATTACTGGATGGGGGAGAACTGAACCTGTTTCCGGATCCTACGTTTCTCGCCAAGAATGAGTTACCCACCAACAGGTGGGGTCCCTGGAGAATCTGCCCTCTGAAAGAAGATGCATCTCTATGTCCAGTAGAATGCCTAAAGGTCTATCTTCATAGAACTTCAGACTTCAAGGGTGGTCAACTATTCAGGGGAGAAACATCAGGCTCAAATTTATCTCTGAATCAACTCAGAGCGAAAATCACATATCTTATTCGCAGAGCGGATCCTGACAGTACACCAGCAGGTCACGATCCGAGGAAAGTTGCCTCATCCTTAAATTTCTTTAATTGTATGGATTTTGAACATCTCCGTTCATACACTGGCTAGAAGTCTTCCAGAGTGTTCTTTCGCCACTATGCAAAGCAAGTAGAGGAACTAAAGAGATCTGTGGTAGCAGTGGGTCGCGGTGTTAACCCTACTGTTTAACTCTGTGAGGAACAGTGGTCTTAATTGGGACGATTAATTCCAGGGTGAGTGTGTAGTTACATACTGTACTACAAACAAAGTGAGGGCACTGTGTTGCCCATGTAGACTGTTCCATTTCCGAAGTTGGACCTAGCATAAGTGCAGACATGTGTGCCGAGCGTTTCTAACGCTAATGTCATTGATTTGTAATACAGACTTTTATGACTTTGATACCTCGGTATCTTAAAAGTGGCATTTAGTGTTTTTTCTTTCAGACAAACAAGTTCTGTTTACTATCATACTTATGCTTAAAGTTTTGGGTTATCCTCTTCTTATGTATATATATATATATATATATATATATATATATATATATATATATATATATATATATATATATAATTGTGGTTAACCTGTCTATTTATTGCTTGTTAATAAACTGGTTCTTGAGAACCTTGCATCTCCTTCACCTGTGTCAATTTATTGGTATAATTGAGCATTCATTCTATGTACCTTATCTGGG
>NC_090731.1:34440470-34447970 GCF_036898095.1 Palaemon carinicauda | reverse complement strand
ACTTTTGCATCCACTCTGGGTTTGGATTTGAAATTCTTTTGTGGGTCTAGAATCGACTAAACTTTGAATAATGGAAGGTTGTCGTACCGTAAAAGGATTCATTTGTTAATGCCAGTTCCATTACTGGAATCATGTTTTTTTTTTTTTTTTTTTGCATGTGGGTGTTCTTGTGATTGTGTTTGTATATGTTTCTAATATCAACTACATAAACGTTTTGATAGTTATCCCTTGTCTGAGTTAATAAAGTCTAGTATATAAGCATACACAGAATGGGGAAGATGGATATTTTTAATAAACGGGGATAAGATAACCTAAGCCTTTTGGTATTGAAGTATTTGATTTCATATGAACGAAAATATAGTTTTATAGTAGATAATAACATGACACAGAATAATATTTTTTAATAGTTTGACATCCCTAATAATTGCAGAGTAGATTACTAGAAAACTGACTTAAATTGGTTGATACGGTACGGAATAAACTGCTGTTTATTTCCATGCAATATACTTGGCATGTTCCAGATGTCACTTCGAATTCATTGTAAGCTTAGGTATGAGAGAGAGAGAGAGAGAGAGAGAGAGAGAGAGAGAGAGAGAGAGAGAGAGAGAGAGAGAGAGAGAGAGAGAGAGAAACTTGTCGATGCAACAGTGAGATAATGCAATACAACCATCGAGTTTCCATTTGGAAGAAGTTTTTCTTTCTCGCAATTAGATCTAGACGTTGGGCCTATGTTCAGGAAAAGAGTCACGTATAAAAGAGTGTCTTCTTAATGGTCCCTTAAAGAAAACGTCTTTTTTTGTGTGTGCGTTTTCTCGGTAAAGTTTTTTTTTTCTGGTTAAGATCCAACAAGGCTAAGGCCAAGGCTTTCATTGTTTCTTTCCTGTATATTAATCAAATGATATTTAAAGATGATAATGATCGCTTTTGTATTTAATGAATATAATTGAACAAATCCTTTACTACAAATTATTTATTATTCTTGTTATCATATATATATATATATATATATATATATATATATATATATATATATATATATATATATATATATATATATAAAGCTGATGTTATTTTCATTAGGGTATTTATCAGCACATGTATTTGTATCATATAACTTATCCAATGAGCAAAATTAACACCCAAAAGTCTACTAACTAAAAATAAATGTTAAAGATATATTTGGTGCACCCCTCTACACTCACACACCAATTTACAATTTTCAGGGAATTCTGTTTGCTGGAAAAATTTTTCTCTTCAATCGTACTTTTGTTTTCTAAGGTAGTATGTTGTCCAGGGCACCAGCCACCCGTTGAGATACTACCGCTAGAGAGTTATTGGGTCCTTTGACAGGCCAGACAGTACTACATTGGATTCTTCTCTCTGGTTACGGTGCACTTCCCTTTTGCCTACACATACACCGAATAGTCTGGCCTATTACAGCTTTTCTTCTGTCCTCATACACCTGACAACACTGGGATTACCAAACAATTCTTCTTCACTCAAAGGGTTTACTACTGCACCGTAATTGTTCAGTGGCTACTTTCCTCTATAGCTATGGTAAGCAGCTCTTCTAGGAGGACACTCCAAAATCAAACCATTGGTAGGCCCATAGCCTCTGTACAATGGTCCTCCACTGTCTTGGGTTAGAGTTCTCTTGCTTGAGGGTACAATAAAGAACACTGTTCTATTTAATTTCGCTTACTCTTGTTTTGTTAATTTTTTTTTTTAAAGTTTATATAGGAAGTATTTATTTTAGTGTTGTTGCTGTTCTTGAAATATTTACTTTTTCCTTCTTTCCTTTCCTTACTGGGCTATTTCCCTGATGGGGCCCCTGGCCTTATAACATCCTGCTCATCCAGTTAGGGTTGTAGCTTAGCAAATAATAATGATAATAATAATAATAATAATAATAATAATAATAATAATAATAAAAAGAGAACGTAAAAGGTTTGCCTTCATCTGAAGAGATTAAAATCTTGTCTTTTTTCTCTTCTTTTTTTTTTCAAGTTTATATAGTTTTTTGAGAATAATTTATTTTAATGTTGTTACTGTTCTGAAAATATTTTATTTTAAATGTCCATTACTTCTCTTCTAGTTTATTCATTTCCTTATTTCCTTTCCTCACCGAGCTATTTTTAACTATTGGAGCCCTTGGACTTTTAGCATAATTCTGTTCCTAATATAAGCATAGCTTAGCTAATAATAATAAAAATAATAATAATAATAATAATAATAATAATAATAATAATAATAATAATAATAGTTATGATTTTAATTATAATTATAAATATAATTATAATTATAATTATGACTATGATTATGATTATGATTATGATGCTAGGAAGATTAAGGTTTTGAGGTTCTTTTGTACTTCTTTTTCATCATATATTGAATATCAAGAGATAACTCGAATCAAATTTTATCAATTGTGTCAGCTGGTGTCATTGACAGATAAATCCTCTAGTTATTACTCGTTTGTTTGAAAAGAAATGAAAGGTAATATATTATTACAATTTGAGTCAACTTAATATTCGTTTAAAATCTTGGCTACTTTATCGTTTATAGATTTAGAAACTGTTTAGTCTTTTGTTTTACTGTACTCTTTTGTGTTTGTTTATGAATTGAGGTGATGATAAACAGTGTTATATAAGCTAAAGATAATGTAATAAGCAGTATTATAGAAGCTAAAAATAATTCAATAAACAAAATTATAGAAGTTAAAAATAATGCAATAAACAGTATTATAAAAGCTAAAATTAATGCAATAAACAGTGGTATGTAAGCTAAAGATAATGCACTAAAAATGTTATATAAGCTAAAAATAATGATATATACATTGTTATGAATGTTAAAAATAATGCAGGAAAGTTTTATGCCGTTAGCATTTCTATTGGGATGTTCAAGAAATCTAGATAAATATACTGGAATATGAATTTTCAATTAAGTAGAAAATACTGTTTTGACTCCTTTCTCCAACGTTTTATCAATCTCATAAACTTCTCTCAGAGAAGAAAGTTTCATGAAATCATTCTCAAACTCGCCACAGCAACTTCTCTGAAGTGCTATAAGTTTATTTCCAAAGTAGAGTGGGAATCAGGAGGATGGAAATAAAAGATTTTATTGTCACAGTTTCTATATGATTAATTGGTGATAGCAATCATATAATACAAGGAAATACTCTCTCTCTCTCTCTCTCTCTCTCTCTCTCTCTCTCTCTCTCTCTCTCTCTCTCTCTCTCTCTCTCTCTCTCTCTTTGAATTGTGGAAACAAAACATACTCTCTGGATAGACATTCAAGAAACAAGAAGTCACACTTTATCACGAAATTCTCTATAACTAATCCAAAAATATATTTGGAAACATATATATATATATATATATATATATATATATATATATATATATATATATATATATATATATATATATATATATATACAGGTATAAATATATGGATGCCTATTTGTATGTGTATATCTATATATAAAAGCATGTATGTAAAACAAAAAGCCTTATTGATATGGTATAGAATGGAAAACATTAAGTAAAAACGTAAAAAACAAGATGAAAACAAAAAACTCTAATGACCAACTATATCTGTCGAGGACAATGATTAGGAAACTTTCCTTTTATTGTGAGAAAAAATTCTTTAACGAACCTTCTCTCTTCTGCGTTGGAGGTTCATTTCCTCGTTTTGAAATGTTGCTCACATTTCCTCATATTGCTGTTGCCTATCTATGTTTCCAAAGGAAAAAGGTAATAAATTACTGCTAAAGTTCGTCTCTGTTATTTTTATTTATGTGTCAAGTAGGCTCTTTTTTCTTTTTAAACAGATGCTGTAGGATCTCTCACTTTAATAATTGTAGAGTTGTTTTACCAACGTAAAATTAGGGAGCACAAGAGCAGTAATGTTATACATAATTTCACATTTTTCAACTGTAGAAATATTTTATAAAAATAATGAGCTCCAGCTGATTTAATTTCTAAAAAGTTTTCATACCGGAATTAATTTCCCATTTCATCATGGATTTCTTTAAAAAGTTTCTACTATATTTATATCAAATGACATCTGACCGAAGAGTTTTCGTAAGGATCTATGCATATGCTTTATTTGATATGAAGAGAAACTACATATGGATTCGCAAAGTCTATATACATAACATAATAAATCCTTTATTAAAAGTTTAGGCAAATGAACTTTGATCCAATTAATTAAATAAACATATGCATAATGAATTATATCCATTTTTTTGATAAATTAATTTTGAAGAAGCATCAATCTTCGAAATATTTAAAATAGTTATATATAAACTAACTAGAAAAAATCATGGAGCTCTATGTTTATTTTCTTAGCTATGAAATTTCCTTTTTTCAAAGGTCGCTCGTGAATAGCAGAGGCAAGGCACAATGACAATACCATAGTATGGCAATGCCTTTGACACTGACCGTATACCCATAGTTCCCAAGCACCCTTCTCCTTTAGCTTTAACCAGGGAGGGCCAGGCAATGGCTGCTGATGAGTTAGTAGATAGACGTATATGCTCCACCAACCCTAGCTCACAAGGATGGTGAGGTTGCATACACTGCAATAAACTTTCAAGTTTGAGCGTGACTCGGGCTCCCGTCCGGTAGAACGCCAGACAGTGACGTTTCTAATACAGCTTGTTGTGTTTATATCATAGCCATTACTTTTACATTAGTCACTGCTTTCAAGTACGATAAGAAAAAAAAGAAAGTTTTGTGGCTTACCTGCAAGAGGCAAGGAAAATTGCAAGCCGGGGAAATACAGTGACTTGAGCTTTCCTTACATTATTAAATAATAAAGATACAAGTATTGGGGTTTAGGTATCATGTATATGATAATGTTATGCTAAGAAGGGAAACTAGGGTAATAGAGAGAGAATTATGTGCCCCTACAATATTACATGTTGAGTAGATATAGGGAATTGTAGATTTTACTGACGTATCTATGTTCAAAGCCAGTAATGATAAGCAAACTAGAGACAATTCGATGAACGATAGAAAGGATTTTCTTGCTTTATTAAAAAATAACTCATGATGAGTTTTCTACACTGGACAAGATTCGGGAAAAAATAAGTTTTTAAACAAACATCAAGTAAAACTAGATCATATAAGTTCGTGACAAATACCGGTTAAATTTCAGAAGGAATTTGATAAGAAAGTAGATGAGTTATTAAGAAAAACGAGATAAAAAAAAGTCAAATAGTCCTACCATTTCACGTTATTATGCCCTTTAAAGATAAGAATTTGATGATTGTTTTTAGATTTCCTTAAACTTAATAAGAAAACCTTTACTGATGACATTATTAATACCTTAGCTTTCATCAATTTCTTGCTGAAACAGAGTCAACCAAATTTGTGCACGTGCCATTTGAATTACATTGCGTACCTAGTACATTTACCAGAAGGATTGAAACTGTTTATGGTGAATTACATTTACGAAAAGGATTAAAACAGTTTATGAGGAATTACAGTTACGAGAAGTATTAAAACAGTGTATGGTGAATAACTTGTAATTACGAAAAGGATTAAAACAGTTTATGGTGAATTACATTTCCGAGAAAGATTAAAACAGTTTATGGTGAATTACATTTACGATAAAAATCAAAACAGTTTATGCTAAATTAAATTTACGAGAAGGATTAAAACAGTTTATGGTGAATTACATATACGATAAGAATTAAAACAGTTTATGATGAATTACATTTACGAGAAGGATTAAAACAGTTTATGGTGAATTAAATTTACGAGAAGGAATGAAACAGTTTATGGTGAATTACATTTACGATAAGAATGAAAACAATTTATGATGAATTACATTTACGAGAAGGCTTAAAACAGTTTATGGCGAATTACATTTATAAGAAGCATTAAAACAGTTTATGGTGATACATTAGGGGACATATTGCTTGATCATATGGATAATTTGATCATTTATTAAAAACAGTTGAGAAATATTTGCGTAGAACTGAATTAGTTTTACAAAAGTCTCGTTAATTTTATTTGAAAAGCAAAGTAAAAAAAATAGGCTACATATACTTTTTCTCAAATTATTCAACTTATTTGGGGAACGGTCTTTCAATAGATGAATTGAAGGTTGTTCAAAATTAAGATTCAAGTAAGTTCTAATTTTCGAGGTAATCCTTCAGTCAAGCTAGTTTTTGTTTTTGTTTTAGGAATAACTGGTCCTTATACAAAACTTGTATATGATTGGTTAATGATATCAGACCCATTACCAAATGTGATGGAGATATCAATGTATTTTAGTGTTTCAAAAAAATCCTTTTCAGATCTTTTACAAAAAAATTTCAACCAACAATCTTCTTTTTTCCTGATTTTAGTAATGATTTCCCATAATGAAAGGGGATTAAAATTTTAGGGGGTCAAAGGGTTTATATTACAATTGAAGGATATTGAGATGCACCCTATGGCCTTCTATTGAAAAAGACTAAAGTTTTTTAATGAGAAGGACAGTATAGATCGTCAATAGTATATGTCAGTTTAGGGGTCTAAGGTTTAAGGTCACTCATTTGCGGCAGAAGCAGGGACAAGACAATATCCTATATCAGCACCCAAGCCCCCTTTCCACTCAAACTAGGACCAGGGAGGTCCAAGCAATGGCTCTTGATTACCCAGCAGGTAGTCCTATTGGAAACATCCCTACCTGGTGGTCTGCCGGACTCGGGTTCGAGTTCCGCTCATGTTAGATAGTTTCTTATAGTATCTGCCACCACAGTGGCTTATAGGTCTACCTGCCAAGTCATCAGCAGCCATTGCCTGGCCCTCTGTAGTCCCAGCTTGGGTAAATATGGGCTTGGTCACTGATCATATGTATATACGGCCAGTTTCTAGGGAATTGTCTTGCCGGCCAGAGCATTGTCACTGTCCCTTGTCTCTGCTATTCATAAGAGGCCTTTAAACACCCCATCCCCAAAGACTATCAAGGGCCAGGCAATGGCTCTTGATTATTGAGCAGGTAGACCTCTATGCTCCCCTGAACGCCCACTCTCCCACACTCACCCCGCCCTTACCAGCTTAAAAGGACGGTGATGTTGCAGACACTAAGAAAAACATTCAGGCTTATGCGGGTCTCGAACTACAGACTCACAGATTGTGAAACAGGCAAATTCAGAATACATCATTCTTGGTTATCCGGTAATCATACTAACAGGTTGCAAACCCTTACCTTTTTGGCTCAGAGGATTAGATTCAATTTCCGAATGGACGAGATGGGATTTGATTGTCCTGGAATTATCAAGGCAGATTAAATACTTCCCGTGGAAATCCAATATCGTCGCAGATACTTATCACGGAATCCCATGTCCGGTGTTGACAATCATTTACGAATTTTACATGATGATGATTTGTATACAGGAGATTAATTTCGTAGCTGTAATAACAGTCTTGATTGTTTACATAATTATAATATATATCGTATTGAAATGAATAGGCATGATAGTTATGAAGATTTAAACGTTGT
>NC_090731.1:34430470-34432970 GCF_036898095.1 Palaemon carinicauda | reverse complement strand
CTTTTCTTTTTACATGATGCAAGAACGGGCATGTGATTTTGGTTAGACACGGGTTGCCAAGGGAACTCTTCAGGACACGACGTAGTCTGTCTACGTCTGCCGACGTCCGCCCGGTAGCTGCCAACGGATCTGTTATACTCACTTATGGTTACGAGAACCACCCATTATCGTTTGGAAACGGTAAATTTAATTGGAAGTTTCTCGTTGTTGACGTCACATTGCCAATCCCCGGTGCAAATTTCCTCTCTCATTCCCACCTTCTGGTCGATGTCGCCCACCGAGGATTCATCAACACAGACTCGTACTTGTCGCACCTCTTCAACCCGCCCCCTCCAACCTCGCTCTCCACATCAGCACATCAACGGATGCCTACGCCCACCTCCTCACGTCATACCCGGAAATTTTTTGTCTAGAACTTCGCCAAACGCCCAAGGCTCCTGCCAAGCACAGTATTTATCACCATATTAAGACGACGGGACCCCCACTTTTCACAAAATTCAGACGTCTGGCACCGGATCGATTGACAGCCGCCAAACAGACGTTCACCGAAATGGAGGAAATGGGCCTTTGCCAAAAGGCTTCCAGCCCATGGTCTTCACCCTTACACATTGTTCTGAAGAAAGACGGCTCCCTCCGTCCGTGTGGGGATTACAGGCGCCTGAACATGCAGACAGAACCGGATCACTACCCCCTCCCAAACATCGCCAACGTGGCCTCCTACCTGCACAAAGCGAAGGTTTTTTCCACGCTCGACCTCCTGAAGGGGTATTATCAGGTGCCTATGAATCCAGAAGACATCCACAGGACCGCCATCACCAATCCGTTTGCTACATACACCTTCAATTACTCCTATTTTGGCCTTCGTAATGCTGGGGCAACGTTTCAACGTCTCATGGATGGCATCTTAGGGGTACCTCCCATTCTGTGTATGTTATGTGGACGACATACTTGTGTTCTCTTCCTCAAAAGAGGAACACCTCCATCACCGGCGCATCATGCTCGACCGCCTGCAACAAAACGGCCTTGTAGTCCGGTACGACAAGTGTACCTTTGGCGCCAACGAAGTGTCGTTCTTAGGGCACCGCATCACTCCTGAAGAAGTTCATCCCCTCCGTGAGAAGGTAGAAGCCGTTCAGAACTCCCCCTCTCCCTCGACCGTCAAAGCTCTGCAGGAATTATTGGACATAATCAACTATTATCAACGTTTTCTGCCAGCCATTGCCGCCACTCTTGCTCCACTCTAGCCTCCCTCATGGGCAAGCCAAAAGACCTGAAGTGGGGTCCCCTTCAAGAGGCAGCCTTCTGCAATGCAAAGAAGGCCCTATCAACCGCTGCTGCTCTCACTTTTCCCATCCCACATACCCCTCTCCTTTTCTCCACCAATGACAGCGACGTTGCTATTGGTGCAGTACTCGAAAAGGTGATTAATGGCTCGCCCCGCCCATTGGACTTCAGCAGAAAACTGTCCATGGCAGAATCGGATTATTCTACCTTCGATTGCGAATTGCTGGCAGTGCTCTTGGCTGTCCGTCACTTTCGCCATTTCTTAGAAGGTATGCCCTTCGTCATTCGCGCAGACCACATCCCTCTTGTGCACGCCTTCACTCGACAGTCTGACGCTTGGTCCGCCCGTCAACGCCGACATTTCTCCGCGGTGGCTGAATACAATTGCACCCTTCAACACATCCCTGGGAAAATGAATCCCGTTGCCGATGGCCTGTCAAGAAACATATTGGCTGTCGTTCAACTGGGATTGTATTACAACGCCTTGGCTGAAGCCCAACGACAGGATCCAGAGTATCAAGCATGTAGGACATCCTGCACATCCCTCCGTTGGAAAGACATCCCCCTCGACGACTTCAACACCACCCTCCTCTGTGACGTCAGTACTGGTAGACCGCGACCTTGGATTTTGCTCTGATGCTCCTATGGGTGTTTGATTTCATTCACAGCCTTTCATATCCCTCACGCCGTTCTACTGCACAGCTGCTGAAGACGAAGTCCATTTGGCACTGCATTTCTAAGGATGATAAGGATTGGTCCACGCCTTTACTTCTTGCCAAACTTCCAAAGTACATTGACACACGGATTCAGGAGTGGGCGCCTTTCCTCAACCTCAGTGTTTTTTCGACCACATTCACGTCAACGTTGTAGGCCCCCTACCCACATCACAAGGACATCGTTACCTGTTTACCGTCGTCGACCGCTCCACTCGTTGGCCTGAAGTTATTCCCATGGAAACTGCAACATCCGCCACATGTACATCTGCCTTACTCTCTGGATGGATTGCAAGATTTGGTATCCCTGAGCATATTACTTCTGACAGGGGTACCACTTTCACTTCTCAATTGTGAACATCATTAGCAAATCTCCTGGGCATCAGCCTACATCAGACAAATGTCTACAACCCCGATGTCAATGGAATGGTTGAACGTTTTCATCGCACAAGGATTCCAACTGGTTTACTCAGCTTCCCTGGGTCCTCTTGGGACTAAGGACC
>NC_090731.1:34406339-34408839 GCF_036898095.1 Palaemon carinicauda | reverse complement strand
ACTTTAGAAGAACTTACTTGATCAATCAAATCATCCACTCTAGGCAGTGGGTATGCATTTGTGACAGTGAGTTTATTAACCTGTCTATAATCGGTGCAGAGTCGAAACGATCCATCGGGTTTTCGTACTAATAAACACGGTGAAGACCAAGGACTGTCACAGCTTTCGGCCAAGTCGTTATCCAGTAGAAACTGAGTTTCTTTTCTCAATATAGCTCTCTTGTATGGGGATACTCGATAAGGTTCTTGCTTGCATGGGGTTGTTCCCTCTTTCAAAATGATAGTATATTCCAAAAGATTAGTTTGTGTTGGTACATCTCCACACAGATCTCTGAAAGACTTCAGCAAACGTTCCACATCCATAGCCTGGCGAGAACCTAAATGCATTAATTTTGCGGAGATATTAATTAAAATTTCAGAATTGGAGAGGTGAGAATCATTACCTATTTGAAAATCATTCTCTGGAACAATAAATGAATCATTCTTAACGTTTACAGCTGCAAGCACTGTTGACTTCACTTTAGTGCTCTCTGACACAAAAGGCTTAAGTCTATTCACATGAACAAGATGCCTATCTTTCCTCTTACCAGTAGTTTCAATTTCATATACATTATTGCCCCGTCTCTCCACTACAGTATAGGGTCCTTCAAAACGACATTCTAAAGACTTCTTAGTGGGATTAAGCATTAAAATTTGATCACCTGGTTTAAATTCTCTTATTACAGTTTTAACATCAAACCTTTTCTTCATACTATTTTGTGCTTTAAACAGATTCTGATGTGCAAATGCTCTTGCCTCATCTAAATGCTTTTTAAGAGTAACAGCATATTGGTGCAAGTCTTTACCTGATTCGTGGTTTTCCAGCCAGACATCATATAAAACCTTTAAGGGTCCTCTAATACTTCTACCATAAAGTAGTTCAGAAGGCGAATATCCCAAACTGTCTTGCTGAGTATTTCTTATGGCGAACAACACAAACGGTAGTCCCTCATCCCACTCCTTCTGATGTTCATGGCAGTATTTAGTCAGAGCCTCCTTAAGCGTCTGGTGAAATCGCTCTAGCGCCCCCTGGCTTTGCGGATGATAAGCTGTAGATATTGAATGGTGAACACCCATAGCCAACATAGCATCCTGAAAAAGCTTTGATGTAAAATTGGTACCACGGTCGGTTTGAACAACTTTAGGTATGCCATATTGAGTAAAAACCTTGACAAGGTGTGGAATAAGATTCATAGCAGTTATATTCCGTAGAGGAATAGCATCTGGATATCTAATACTAGAACACATTATAGTCAACATGTATTGATTCTGTCTTTTTGTTTTTGGTAGAGGTCCAACGCAGTCAATAATAACTTTTTCAAAAGGAACATTACAGACTACTTGAGGGACCAAAGGAACTGGTTTAGGTGCTTGGTTGGGCTTACCTACTTTTTGACAGGTTACGCAACAATTGCAGAATACCTTCACATCACGAAAAAGGCTAGGCCAATAAAAATATTGCAATATACTGTATGCTGTCTTCTTAATCCCAAGATGAGTAGTAGAGACTTCATGGGCCACCTTCATCACATGATTTTTCAGAGATGCTGGAACCACCAACTGTTGTTTAACATCCCAAGAGGCAGTTGCTGCTGCGGTACTTCCTCTATATTTCCTCATTAGCACTCCAGCTTTCAAGTAGTAACATGTAGATTCTGCCATACTCTCCTTCTCTGTCAATGCATTCTTAAACAAAGGCTGTAAAGAGACATCGTTAATTTGTTCATGTTTCAAATCTGTGACATTAATTTTATATACATCATAGCATGATGATGTCAATACATTTCCAACTTTTCCATTACAAACTTTCCTACTCGTAGTATCAAAACTATTCTCCCTAACCACAGTAGGAATATCAGGTTGAACACTTTCATTAAACAAACTACAGAGAGAGTAGTCAAAATCTGTCCCTAAATCTAAACGTACTCCATCTCTCACCTTGTCATCCTCAATTGCAGACCTAGCACCACATTCAACAGCATTGAACTGGTCATCAATACTAGGTACAGATTCGGTCAAAACAATCCCACGCAGGCCTCTGCTGCGTTCAACTACACAAGATGGGAACAACTCAGGTTCCACATCCTCCAACTGCTGAACAGGGCTGACTTCCAAAGGATTATCACATACCACTGGGTCCGGCACCACAAGATTACCTGCAACATCATTTCCAACAAGAACATCTACGCCAGGAATCGGAAGAGACTCGACAATACCCACAATGATATTACCCTTGAATATGCCACAATCCAAATGCACTCTAGCCCGAGGCAGAGAAGTCAAACCACCTATGGTCCTAACTATTACTTTATCATTGGTAAGACAGTCCTCTAACCCAGGTACTGCCCCTCTAGCAACTAAACTCTGCGATGAACCGGTGTCCCGCATTAGCTTTACAACAACACCCTCACTATGTTCATCACCAGTAACCAAAACTCCGTCAAAGCAGAATGGTTTGAAAC
>NC_090731.1:34378839-34393839 GCF_036898095.1 Palaemon carinicauda | reverse complement strand
TATATATATATATATATATATATATATATATATATATATATATATATATATATATATATATATATATATATATATATATATTGCATATATCGCAAGTGATTCACATTTTAATCATATAGTTTGACTGAATAATCCTAAGAAGATATTTCATGGGTCATTACTTCAATTTCACCAGATAACTCTTACGTAAGTCGTTCCAATTAGTTACGCTATATATATATATATATATATATATATATATATATATATACATATACATATACATATACATATACATATACATATACATATACATATACATATACATATACATATACATATACATATACATATACATATACATATACATATACATATACATATACATATACATATACATATACATATACATCTACATCTACATCTACATCTACATATATATATATATATATATATATATATATATATATATATATATATATATATATATATATATATATATATATATATATATATTCATATATAAGTTAACACTTTTAAATTTGATGACCAAATTGATGAATAAAAATAGAAAGATTTTCTATTAATTTTTCTATTAAAATGTTGATGGTTACATATGATTACATATAATTTTTGTACAAAGCTGGGCTCTTCCAACAATACTCTAAAGACTATCAAAAGCTACAATGTACTCATTATGAGCCGTAATCCCGTAACATATAGGTTAAAACAAATGTACTGAATTCTGTTTGGTACACATTTTTGTGGCATACATCCTACAAAAACTTTATTAAAGACATAGGACAGTCGGATATAACTTGAAGTATTCCCAACGTTAATCTAATAAAGAATATGATTCATGGAACTTTTATACATTTCCTTGAGTTTCTAATAACTTTAAAGTTCGTGAAAGATTTGCAATAGTCTGTTTTGGGAGAAACTCTTAATGTGTTTAAGGCTATATTGAAATTACTTAGAACTTGGCCTAGTCTACAATCATTACTAGCTAAGCTATGGCCCTAAATGAAGAGTCCTCACTCCACTCCGCATTCTCTACAGGTATAAACATAATAAAACATTAAATTGCATTATAGCGCACCGTGCCGGTTGACGCCAGGTTTATTTTTCCAATGAATCATACTTTTAGAAAACAATATAGATGTAACATCACATATTCTAATAACTTTTACAAACTTCTGTACTGATATAGCAGTGCATATTTAAAACAAAATGAACAAACTTTCAAATTAACATATAAGCCTCCTCTGCCGCCCAGGAAAAACCATAGATAAAAAACAAAAACTCAAGTTTTGAAAAAACTATGGAAACCTGTGTATCCACGGCAATAATGCAGAGTAACTCAAATTTGAGTGGTGGAACCTCACTCTTGTACTACTAATAAATAATAATGATAATAATATTAATAATAAATTCGACTTGCTCGGGCTAGCGTGCGCTAGAAAGTGACCACTTCCTAAATACCTCTTCAAACATCGAATACGTTTCACCCAACACTAAATTCTCATTGGCCACTGCCTACATAACAACTGAACTTAAGTAACAAGACACTTAATCTGCTTACATGTCGTTAGGACAATTATTTTTCGCTATACTTCGTAACGCGAAAAAATTCTAGTCCTCACTCCACTCCGCATTCTCTACAGGTATAAACATAATAAAACATTAAATTGCATTATAGCGCACCGTGCCGGTTGACCCTAGATAATACCAAAGAAAGGGAGAGAAGGAAAGAAATGGAGAGAAAGAAATAAATGTTCCGATTGTATGATTTACACATTTAACCTCTTTTTGAAGCCTTTGACAAACATGTTTACTTGAAACAGACTACCAACACTCATGTCTATGAAGACACCTCTCCTTGACGTTATCATTTGCGATGTTTGAACTTGTAGCCACAGTTTTAACAAAAAATTCTGTTTGGTTACATTACAGGAGCTTTAACTTCTTAAAGATAAATCGATCAAAGGACAAAATCATTCCAGCTTCCTCTGTATCAAGCAAAAGACATCAAATATGGAAAAGCATTTGTGACAACTTCCGATATCAAAAACTTCACAGTATTGGTGATTTTTCATTTTTTTTTTTCTGTTCAACTAAGAAATCTTCAAATTACAATAAACTTAATTCCCCAAATCTCAGATAAGAAAACTTTAATGATCTATCAAAATAATAAAGAAGTTTTTCAATATAGGAAAACATAATCCGCACAGATTCTGCAACACCATATTATCAAAAAGATCCTTTGTATGCACCGATCTACCAGCTTAATGTTTCACAGGTGCTTGCAAAGATTTAACAAGTGAATTTTCCGTTGGATCTATGTAACCCCTCATTTCATGCATGCACGTTATGGCATAAATAGCTTGATCACTGGAGATTACTAAAGCGCCGGAATCTAATAAAAGCGTCATAAATAAAGCGACATACAATGGCATTTCGCTTTGCTCGTGACCATTATTGTAAGTTTCTCTTTGTTGAAAGACAAGTTGGTAGGCCTTGTCAGTGCTGTCATTCATCGATGATAGAAGATGCCCATGACAACTGAGGTCCCCCAATTTCCTGTCCAAATTAGATGCCACCGTTAAAGATGACTGCTGGCATTTCATTGCATTCACGATCCTGGAAAGCAGATTCCAAAAATAAAACAATGTACATATATACTTGTAATTTCAAAAACCTTTACCTTCTATATCAAAGTTAAATTTCAGCGAAAAATTTCCTTTTTTTTTTTTTTTTTTTTCTTTATCTATGCCGTGTAATAAAACTTTTGTTACGTAAACACTCAAAGTTTAACAATAAAGTTTCCCTCGTTAATATGAACAGTCAAGATGGAGAGGACTTTCACTCTGGAATATTCTACTTAAGAATTTTTACCTCCATTTTATTAATAACCTTTTGTATAAAGCACCAAACCTCAAGTTAAGGCATCAATTGCCTCTGTACCTGGACACCAATATTAGCGATTAAAAACCTCAACATATTTATAAAAGTAGCAAAACAGTCTAAAGAATGAATAACTCTCACAAGTCCATAACTCTGAAAAATGTAAACAAGAATTGACCATTCATCCATGTTAGTTGACAACACTTCAAAAAATCCGCTCTTTTGTACTCTTTCTGGGCTTACATACATTGATGACCTGAACAGTGTATTCAGTACAAGTTTAAATTCTTTGGTTTTTTTATGATTTCCAAATCTGGCTTTTTGCTACCTACTTGCATTAAAATCGAAAATTTTATCTGGAACAACGTTCAAACATTGCCAAAGTACTTTACATAATTCTGTCGACTGCCTCCTGCTCCTTCATGTTTAATTTTAAAGATTAATTTGCTGTCCAGTTTCCAACCACTCTTTTCATGATATAAAAAAAAAATTGCGCTGTATTTATCGCTAAAAACTTCAGAATTACTCCAAACCTACTACTGAGGTGTCACAACATATAAATTTCCCAACACCAGAGGCGTCACAATATAACTTAAATCTGAGGAGTCACAATATAGCGGTAAATTCCCTATGAGGCGTCGCAATATATTTATAAGATTGCCTACATCCGAGGCTTCGCAATGTGATAAATTACCTACATCTGATGCGTCACAATATAGTAATTAACTGCCTACATCTGAGGCGTCACAATATAGTGATAAACTGCCTACATCTGAGGCGTCACAATATAGTGATAAACTGCCTACATCTGAGGCGTCACAATATAGTGATAAACTGCCTACATCTGAGGCGTCACAATATAGTGATAAACTGCCTACACCTTAGGCGTCACAATATAGTGATAAACTGCCTACACCTTAGGCATCACAATATAGTGATAAACTGCCTACACCTTAGGCGTCACAATATAGTGATAAACTGCCTACACCTTAGGCGTCACAATATAGTGATAAACTGCCTACACCTTAGGCGTCACAATATAGTGATAAACTGCCTACACCTTAGGCGTCACAATATAGTGATAAACTGCCTACATTTTAGGCGTCACAATATAGTGATAAACTGCCTACATTTTAGGCGTCACAATATAGTGATAAACTACCTACATCTTAGGCGTCACAATGAAGTAATAGGTTAAATAAGTCTGAAGCAAGTATATAGTTAAAGTAACGACCAAAATAAAAATTAATTTCTGCGTCAAAACGTGATCTCAACCAGAGCATCTGATATTTCTTCATTAAGTTCTCAACTAGCTTTGCTCAATATGTAAAAATACAGAAATACTTTATCGTTTTCATTTTAACAATACCTTTCACGACAAATTTCGTGGAAATTATGGAACAGACAATTCTGTCCAAAAGATATTCGTTAAAATAACGTTTTCGTTAATTCAGAATGTTTGGCATCTAAACAAGGTCTTTAACGACATAGTGTATCCTAAAACTGTAGTTACGAAATTCGCCTTCAGTATTCGTCCTCTGTAAACCTTTCCAAATACAATTTAGAGTCTGAAAACCAATTATACTTTCTTGTAAATAAATCCAAATCTTGAAGCTTTTAAAGTAAATAGCTAGCATCCAATGCCCCTTCAAATCAACCATCCGCAGCTATGCCATCATCTAAAAATACTTCAATCTTCACTTCCCTAGATCTCCAATATCTAACAGACTTAAGAACTTTAGTAAAGATGTACCGCCGCTTCAAAAATATCTCAAGAAAATCCATTATAAAAAACTTTTTAAATTTTTCCCTAATGAGAAAGATATTGGCAACGTTTTAATAGATTTCTATGCGATAAGCAGACTGTAGACTGATTAAATCCTTAAAAAGTTTGTAATAAAAAACCAGCCTTTGCTTACCATTTCCATTCTTGGTCACCGTCAAAGGAATTATTTCTTAGTTTTTCTGATACCAGTGTCACCCATTCTCTTTTAATAAATTCTGACCTATTGTTACCCAATCCAACAACCACAGTAACGGTTTTGAAATGGAATTTTGTGATCGCCCTTTTAGACGTCAATGACTATCTTACCGGACCCAATCTAATTCTGTTCAATGTATTGTGAATAACAACAACCAACAGGCGATTAAAACAATAAAATAAAATAAACACAGTGTTCCAATTTCCTTGTACCAACTGCTAAGTATACAAAATAAAAACAGCTATATTTTCACTTATCTTTTCGACGTCTTTCTTGGTACATTCCTGGCTCCAATGTCAACTCTCGGCCTTTATTGAGCTCTAGACCTCTTCCATCAAAGTTGATGTGAATCCACACTTTCCCTCGATCTTTAACTAGCTTGACACTTTCGGCGATGCTGCTCTTTGCGTACTAACTCGTTTCTGCAGCAGTTTTAGATGTTCCTTGTCCTCCAAGTTGATAAACAATCGCATCTAATGCTAACATTTTCGTATCAGTTTCCTCAAAATAACGCGATGCTCATTCAAATGGTTTTCCATCATACTTTAACGAGGTGCGGATACTTGTTGAATATTCTGCTGGAAATCGGATAATAGATTGTCCATCACTTCTTGAAACGGTTTCAGCATTCTGATTGCTAACGTGAAAACACTATTCACATCTGAAGCTGTATTTGACCCTGCCTGGCGTCCTGGCTAATAAATTCGACTTGCTCGGGCTAGCGTGCGCTAGAAAGTGACCACTTCCTAAATACCTCTTCAAACATCGAATACGTTTCACCCAACACTAAATTCTCATTGGCCACTGCCTACATAACAACTGAACTTAAGTAACAAGACACTTAATCTGCTTACATGTCGTTAGGACAATTATTTTTTGCTATACTTCGTAACGCGAAAAAATTCTATTACTAGCAAAACTACAACACTAGTTGGAAAAACTGAATATAAGCCCGAGGGGCCCAGCAGGGAAAAATTTTCCAGTGAGGAAAGTTAAGGAGATAAGAGGAAAAAAATATTGAAGATATTTTAACAATACTTTCTTGTAAAAATTAACTAAGACATCGGTCAGCCTATTTAACAAATACATTGAAGGAAGATATGAACTTTTGAAGTAATGGATTTTACTACGAGATCAGGAAGGGAATTCTAAACGTGTCACAGCTCGAAAGAAACTCATACAATACTGTGTAGCATTAAGCAAAATGATGAAGGCATGACTTCAGATTAAATGTTTTAGTATTACGAACAGGATGGTACTGCCCGGGAAGTTATGCAAATAAAGGATGGTCAGCACGGTGAGCATTTTGAAAATCTTTTGTAACATGCATAATAAACTAATTGGACTAAGGTGCCAGAGACTGATGTTTAACCTAAATGTAGGGTTTAGTAGGTAGGGTTTAGAAGAAATGCCTATGGAAAAAAAATCTTCGGTATGTGGGGATACTGAAATATAAAACATTATTTCCCGTTTTACATTTGCCCAACGTTTCAGTGTATTGGAACTGGGACGGCGAGATAGGTTGAAATAAAGTTTATATATGTTAGACCTTGGGTTGAACTATCATATGGTATGCCTATTTATAGTTAGTCAGTGTATAGTTTGTACGGAGTTCAATCACTTGTTCAGCAAATAATTATTTTAGGTAGTATCAATCAATTTTAATGGTATGTGAAGACTTAGGTTATCCTCCGATTTTAACTTCTGATTATTTTCTGTAAAATCTCTGCTGTTTTGTTAGGGGAAGTCTAGTAGATCTGCTTGACACATTTGAGGAAATGTTTCAGTATGTAAATATAAATTTTGATTTTTATAACCTTACCTTATTATATCTCGACCAAGTAAAATCTCGCTTGTTTCCTTTAAGGAATTATGCAATAAATTCCTTATGCAATAAACCCATGGTAACTCAATTAACAAATTCAGGGTAAAGTTTTAGCTTATTCAAAGTCAATTAAAGTGTTTTACTTTCTGATGCACTTGGAATTTCTTCGAAAATTTAAGTTACCAAGACATTTTTGAATTAGTGTGATAATTTATGGAGTTAAGAATAAATGTTTATATGAAGCTGATTGCAAGGGAAGATTGAGGAATTTTTAATATTCGATTTTGATATTTTCTTTTATAAATTTTCCTAATGAGGAGTTGAGGTTATGGCTCAAAACGTTATATAAACCTAATAATTTCCAAAGATAGTTTCACGTTCAATGATCTAATAGAATAAGGCTATGACGTTGAAAAAAAAAATTACTTTCAACCAGTTCTAAGATTCTCTGGCGTTACCTTAATCCACTAGCTGACTTAGATGAAACAAAGCTTTGCTTGGCATATTAAAAGTGAGTTATCTTTAAAGCTTTTCTCACAGGTTCCCTATATTCTTAATGCATACAGTCTGGAATAGCTAAGCACTCGACTCCCAGTAGCAGTCATCTTGAAACAAAGTAGTTTACATTTCTATATTTTCTGGTAACAAAACTTGATACATTTAGCCATGTTAGGTTGATTTGGCCCACAGAGTCACCCAGCGGCCAATCTTGGGACTTGGTTAGATTTTGTCTTGACTGTTTAACTCTTTCAAGATAGCAAACTTGTTAAACTTTTATATGTACTGAAATAAAAATGGCTGTCCGGTTGAAAGGTTAATCAATTCCTATAACTCTTGAGTTATATATATAACTCTTACGTAAGTCGTTCCAATTAGTTACGCTATATATATATATATATATATATATATATATATATATATATATATATATATATATATATATATATATATATATATATATACATATACATATACATATACATATACATATACATATACATCTACATCTACATATATATATATATATATATATATATATATATATATATATATATATATATATATATATATTCATATATAAGTTAACACTTTTAAATTTGATGACCAAATTGATGAATAAAAATAGAAAGATTTTCTATTAATTTTTCTATTAAAATGTTGATGGTTACATATGATTACATATAATTTTTGTACAAAGCTGGGCTCTTCCAACAATACTCTAAAGACTATCAAAAGCTACAATGTACTCATTATGAGCCGTAATCCCGTAACATATAGGTTAAAACAAATGTACTGAATTCTGTTTGGTACACATTTTTGTGGCATACATCCTACAAAAACTTTATTAAAGACATAGGACAGTCGGATATAACTTGAAGTATTCCCAACGTTAATCTAATAAAGAATATGATTCATGGAACTTTTATACATTTCCTTGAGTTTCTAATAACTTTAAAGTTCGTGAAAGATTTGCAATAGTCTGTTTTGGGAGAAACTCTTAATGTGTTTAAGGCTATATTGAAATTACTTAGAACTTGGCCTAGTCTACAATCATTACTAGCTAAGCTATGGCCCTAAATGAAGAGTCCTCACTCCACTCCGCATTCTCTACAGGTATAAACATAATAAAACATTAAATTGCATTATAGCGCACCGTGCCGGTTGACGCCAGGTTTATTTTTCCAATGAATCATACTTTTAGAAAACAATATAGATGTAACATCACATATTCTAATAACTTTTACAAACTTCTGTACTGATATAGCAGTGCATATTTAAAACAAAATGAACAAACTTTCAAATTAACATATAAGCCTCCTCTGCCGCCCAGGAAAAACCATAGATAAAAAACAAAAACTCAAGTTTTGAAAAAACTATGGAAACCTGTGTATCCACGGCAATAATGCAGAGTAACTCAAATTTGAGTGGTGGAACCTCACTCTTGTACTACTAATAAATAATAATGATAATAATATTAATAATAAATTCGACTTGCTCGGGCTAGCGTGCGCTAGAAAGTGACCACTTCCTAAATACCTCTTCAAACATCGAATACGTTTCACCCAACACTAAATTCTCATTGGCCACTGCCTACATAACAACTGAACTTAAGTAACAAGACACTTAATCTGCTTACATGTCGTTAGGACAATTATTTTTCGCTATACTTCGTAACGCGAAAAAATTCTAGTCCTCACTCCACTCCGCATTCTCTACAGGTATAAACATAATAAAACATTAAATTGCATTATAGCGCACCGTGCCGGTTGACCCTAGATAATACCAAAGAAAGGGAGAGAAGGAAAGAAATGGAGAGAAAGAAATAAATGTTCCGATTGTATGATTTACACATTTAACCTCTTTTTGAAGCCTTTGACAAACATGTTTACTTGAAACAGACTACCAACACTCATGTCTATGAAGACACCTCTCCTTGACGTTATCATTTGCGATGTTTGAACTTGTAGCCACAGTTTTAACAAAAAATTCTGTTTGGTTACATTACAGGAGCTTTAACTTCTTAAAGATAAATCGATCAAAGGACAAAATCATTCCAGCTTCCTCTGTATCAAGCAAAAGACATCAAATATGGAAAAGCATTTGTGACAACTTCCGATATCAAAAACTTCACAGTATTGGTGATTTTTCATTTTTTTTTTCTGTTCAACTAAGAAATCTTCAAATTACAATAAACTTAATTCCCCAAATCTCAGATAAGAAAACTTTAATGATCTATCAAAATAATAAAGAAGTTTTTCAATATAGGAAAACATAATCCGCACAGATTCTGCAACACCATATTATCAAAAAGATCCTTTGTATGCACCGATCTACCAGCTTAATGTTTCACAGGTGCTTGCAAAGATTTAACAAGTGAATTTTCCGTTGGATCTATGTAACCCCTCATTTCATGCATGCACGTTATGGCATAAATAGCTTGATCACTGGAGATTACTAAAGCGCCGGAATCTAATAAAAGCGTCATAAATAAAGCGACATACAATGGCATTTCGCTTTGCTCGTGACCATTATTGTAAGTTTCTCTTTGTTGAAAGACAAGTTGGTAGGCCTTGTCAGTGCTGTCATTCATCGATGATAGAAGATGCCCATGACAACTGAGGTCCCCCAATTTCCTGTCCAAATTAGATGCCACCGTTAAAAATGACTGCTGGCATTTCATTGCATTCACGATCCTGGAAAGCAGATTCCAAAAATAAAACAATGTACATATATACTTGTAATTTCAAAAGCCTTTACCTTCTATATCAAAGTTAAATTTCAGCGAAAAATTTCCTTTTTTTTTTTTTTTTTTCTTTATCTTTGCCGTGTAATAAAACTTTTGTTACGTAAACACTCAAAGTTTAACAATAAAGTTTCCCTCGTTAATATGAACAGTCAAGATGGAGAGGACTTTCACTCTGGAATATTCTACTTAAGAATTTTTACCTCCATTTTATTAATAACCTTTTGTATAAAGCACCAAACCTCAAGTTAAAGCATCAATTGCCTCTGTACCTGGACACCAATATTAGAGATTAAAAACCTCAACATATTTTTAAAAGTAGCAAAACAGTCTAAAGAATGAATAACTCTCACAAGTCCATAACTCTGAAAAATGTAAACAAGAATTGACCATTCATCCATGTTAGTTGACAACACTTCAAAAAATCCGCTCTTTTGTACTCTTTCTGGGCTTACATACATTGATGACCTGAACAGTGTATTCAGTACAAGTTTGAATTCTTTGGTTTTTTTATGATTTCCAAATCTGGCTTTTTGCTACCTACTTGCATTAAAATCGAAAATTTTATCTGGAACAACGTTCAAACATTGCCAAAGTACTTTACATAATTCTGTCGACTGCCTCCTGCTCCTTCATGTTTAATTTTAAAGATTAATTTGCTGTCCAGTTCCAACCACTCTTTTCATGATATAAAAAAAAAATTGCGCTGTATTCATCGCTAAAAACTTCAGAATTACTCCAAACCTACTACTGAGGTGTCACAACATATAAATTTCCCAACACCAGAGGCGTCACAATATAACTTGAATCTGAGGAGTCACAATATAGCGGTAAATTCCCTATGAGGCGTCGCAATATATTTATAAGATTGCCTACATCCGAGGCTTCGCAATGTGATAAATTACCTACATCTGATGCGTCACAATATAGTAATTAACTGCCTACATCTGAGGCGTCACAATATAGTGATAAACTGCCTACATCTGAGGCGTCACAATATAGTGATAAACTGCCTACATCTGAGGCGTCACAATATAGTGATAAACTGCCTACATCTGAGGCGTCACAATATAGTGATAAACTGCCTACATCTTAGGCGTCACAATATAGTGATAAACTGCCTACACCTTAGGCGTCACAATATAGTGATAAACTGCCTACACCTTAGGCGTCACAATATAGTGATAAACTGCCTACACCTTAGGCGTCACAATATAGTGATAAACTGCCTACACCTTAGGCGTCACAATATAGTGATAAACTGCCTACACCTTAGGCGTCACAATATAGTGATAAACTGCCTACATTTTAGGCGTCACAATATAGTGATAAACTGCCTACATTTTAGGCGTCACAATATAGTGATAAACTGCCTACATTTTAGGCGTCACAATATAGTGATAAACTACCTACATCTTAGGCGTCACAATGAAGTAATAGGTTAAATAAGTCTGAAGCAAGTATATAGTTAAAGTAACGACCAAAATAAATATGAATTTCTGCGTCAAAACGTGATCTCAACCAGAGCATCTGATATTTCTTCATTAAGTTCTCAACTAGCTTTGCTCAATATGTAAAAATACAGAAATACTTTATCGTTTTCATTTTAACAATACCTTTCACGACAAATTTCGTGGAAATTATGGAACAGACAATTCTGTCCAAAAGATATTCGTTAAAATAACGTTTTCGTTAATTCAGAATGTTTGGCATCTAAACAAGGTCTTTAACGACATAGTGTATCCTAAAACTGTAGTTACGAAATTCGCCTTCAGTATTCGTCCTCTGTAAACCTTTCCAAATACAATTTAGAGTCTGAAAACCAATTATACTTTCTTGTAAATAAATCCAAATCTTGAAGCTTTTAAAGTAAATAGCTAGCATCCAATGCCCCTTCAAATCAACCATCCGCAGCTATGCCATCATCTAAAAATACTTCAATCTTCACTTCCCTAGATCTCCAATATCTAACAGACTTAAGAACTTTAGTAAAGATGTACCGCCGCTTCAAAAATATCTCAAGAAAATCCATTATAAAAAACTTTTTAAATTTTTCCCTAATGAGAAAGATATTGGCAACGTTTTAATAGATTTCTATGCGATAAGCAGACTGTAGACTGATTAAATCCTTAAAAAGTTTGTAATAAAAAACCAGCCTTTGCTTACCATTTCCATTCTTGGTCACCGTCAAAGGAATTATTTCTTAGTTTTTCTGATACCAGTGTCACCCATTCTCTTTTAATAAATTCTGACCTATTGTTACCCAATCCAACAACCACAGTAACGGTTTTGAAATGGAATTTTGTGATCGCCCTTTTAGACGTCAATGACTATCTTACCGGACCCAATCTAATTCTGTTCAATGTATTGTGAATAACAACAACCAACAGGCGATTAAAACAATAAAATAAAATAAACACAGTGTTCCAATTTCCTTGTACCAACTGCTAAGTATACAAAATAAAAACAGCTATATTTTCACTTATCTTTTCGACGTCTTTCTTGGTACATTCCTGGCTCCAATGTCAACTCTCGGCCTTTATTGAGCTCTAGACCTCTTCCATCAAAGTTGATATGAATCCACACTTTCCCTCGATCTTTAACTAGCTTGACACTTTCGGCGATGCTGCTCTTTGCGTACTAACTCGTTTCTGCAGCAGTTTTAGATGTTCCTTGTCCTCCAAGTTGATAAACAATCGCATCTAATGCTAACATTTTCGTATCAGTTTCCTCAAAATAACGCGATGCTCATTCAAATGGTTTTTCCATCATACTTTAACGAGGTGCGGATACTTGTTGAATATTCTGCTGGAAATCGGATAATAGATTGTCCATCACTTCTTGAAACGGTTTCAGCATTCTGATTGCTAGCGTGAAAACACTATTCACATCTGAAGCTGTATTTGACCCTGCCTGGCGTCCTGGCTAATAAATTCGACTTGCTCGGGCTAGCGTGCGCTAGAAAGTGACCACTTCCTAAATACCTCTTCAAACATCGAATACGTTTCACCCAACACTAAATTCTCATTGGCCACTGCCTACATAACAACTGAACTTAAGTAACAAGACACTTAATCTGCTTACATGTCGTTAGGACAATTATTTTTCGCTATACTTCGTAACGCGAAAAAATTCTATTACTAGCAAAACTACAACACTAGTTGGAAAAACTGAATATAAGCCCGAGGGGCCCAGCAGGGAAAAATTTTCCAGTGAGGAAAGTTAAGGAGATAAGAGGAAAAAAATATTGAAGATATTTTAACAATACTTTCATGTAAAAATTAACTAAGACATCGGTCAGCCTATTTAACAAATACATTGAAGGAAGATATGAACTTTTGAAGTAATGGATTTTACTACGAGATCAGGAAGGGAATTCCAAACGTGTCACAGCTCGAAAGAAACTCATACAATACTGTGTAGCATTAAGCAAAATGATGAAGGCATGACTTTAGATTAAATGTTTTAGTATTACGAACAGGATGGTACTGCCCGGGAAGTTATGCAAATAAAGGATGGTCAGCACGGTGAGCATTTTGAAAATCTTTTGTAACATGCATAATAAACTAATTGGACTAAGGTGCCAGAGACTGATGTTTAACCTTAATGTAGGGTTTAGTAGGTAGGGTTTAGAAGAAATGCCTATGGAAAAAAAATCTTCGGTATGTGGGGATACTGAAATATAAAACATTATTTCCCGTTTTACATTTGCCCAACGTTTCAGTGTATTGGAACTGGGACGGCGAGATAGGTTGAAATAAAGTTTATATATGTTAGACCTTGGGTTGAACTATCATATGGTATGCCTATTTATAGTTAGTCAGTGTATAGTTTGTACGGAGTTCAATCACTTGTTCAGCAAATAATTATTTTAGGTAGTATCAATCAATTTTAATGGTATGTGAAGACTTAGGTTATCCTCCGATTTTAACTTCTGATTATTTTCTGTAAAATCTCTGCGGTTTTGTTAGGGGAAGTCTAGTAGATCTGCTTGACACATTTGAGGAAATGTTTCAGTATGTAAATATAAATTTTGATTTTTATAACCTTACCTTATTATATCTCGACCAAGTAAAATCTCGCTTGTTTCCTTTAAGGAATTATGCAATAAATTCCTTATGCAATAAACCCATGGTAACTCAATTAACAAATTCAGGGTAAAGTTTTAGCTTATTCAAAGTCAATTAAAGTGTTTTACTTTCTGATGCACTTGGAATTTCTTCGAAAATTTAAGTTACCAAGACATTTTTGAATTAGTGTGATAATTTATGGAGTTAAGAATAAATGTTTATATGAAGCTGATTGCAAGGGAAGATTGAGGAATTTTTAATATTCGATTTTGATATTTTCTTTTATAAATTTTCCTAATGAGGAGTTGAGGTTATGGCTCAAAACGTTATATAAACCTAATAATTTCCAAAGATAGTTTCACGTTCAATGATCTAATAGAATAAGGCTATAACGTTGAAAAAAAAAATTACTTTCAACCAGTTCTAAGATTCTCTGGCGTTACCTTAATCCACTAGCTGACTTAGATGAAACAAAGCTTTGCTTGGCATATTAAAAGTGAGTTATCTTTAAAGCTTTTCTCACAGGTTCCCTATATTCTTAATACATACAGTCTGGAATAGCTAAGCACTCGACTCCCAGTAGCAGTCATCTTGAAACAAAGTAGTTTACATTTCTATATTTTCTGGTAACAAAACTTGATACATTTAGCCATGTTATGTTGATTTGGCCCACAGAGTCACCCAGCGGCCAATCTTGGGACTTGGTTAGATTTTGTCTTGACTGTTTAACTCTTTCAAGATAGCAAACTTGTTAAACTTTTATATGTACTGAAATAAAAATGGCTGTCCGGTTGAAAGGTTAATCAATTCCTATAACTCTTGAGGGGTCGATAAGAATAAATATTTGACACATTTAAGGGAGTAAATAATTTTGCCTTTTTTTTATGGGGGGGGGGGCAACCTTTATTTCTGCTTCATTATTAACCCTATTAGCGTGCCTTTCTCCCATTCGTGTGGGGTTACACGGTTGCCTTCTTTTTGAAGGACTTTGCTTTG
>NC_090731.1:34361339-34366339 GCF_036898095.1 Palaemon carinicauda | reverse complement strand
GAAGAAAACGTCTTTTTTTGTGTGCGTTTTTTTGGTAAAGTTTTTCTCTGGTTAAGATCCAACAAGGCTAAGCCTAAGGCTTTCATTGTGTTTCTCCTGTATATTAATCAAATGATATTAAAGATGATAATGATCGCTTTTGTATTTAATGAATATAATTAAACAAATCCTTTACTACCAATTATTTTAGTACTATCATATAATTTTCTTTTTTTTATATAAAGCTGATGTTATTTTCATTAGGGAATGTATCAGCACATGTATTTGTATCATATAACTTATTCAATGAGCAAAATAAAAACTCTAAAAAGTCTACTAACTAAAAATAAATGTTAAAGGTATATTTGGTGCCCCCCTCTACACTCGTACAACAATTTGCAATTTTCAGGCAATTTTGTTTTGACTGGAATATTATCTCTCCATTTTCCCTTTTGTTTTCTAAGAGAACGTAAAAGATTTGCCTTCACCTGAAGAGATTAAAATCTTATCTTATTTCTCTTCCTCATGTTTTTATTTATTTAATTTTTCTTTTTTTATGTTTTTATAATTTTTTGTAAAAGAATTATTTTAACGTTATTACTGTTCTAAAAATATTTTATTTTAAATGTCCATTACTTCTCTTGTAGTTTATTCATTTCCTTATTTCCTTCCCTCACCGAGCTATTTTTACCTGCTGGAGCCCTGGGACTTATTGCATAATGCTTTCCTTACTGTGGGCGTAGTTTAGCTAATAATAATAATAATAATAATAATAATAATAATAATAATAATAATAATAATAATAATAATAATAATAATAATAATAATAATATTTTATTATTATTATTATCATTATTATTATTATTATTATTATTATTATTATTATTATTATTATTATTAGTAGTAGTAGTAGTAGTAGTAGTAGTAGTAGTAGTACTACTACTACTACTAGAGAGTTGTAGAGAGTTGTAGAGAGTTATATAGTAAATTATAAAATTATAATTAAAATTATGGATTGTAGATTATAAACTATTATAAACTATTATAAACTTATAAACTATTATGAACTATTATAAACTTATAAACTATTATAAACTTATAAACTATTATAAACTTATAAACTATTATGAACTTATAAACTATTATGAACTTATAAACTATTATGAACTTATAAACTATTATAAACTATTATAAACTATTATAAACTATAATTTTTTTATAACTTTTTATAATATAACGATAATTAATAATAATAATGCGAGGAAGATTGAGGTTTTGAGCTTCTTTTGAACTTCTTTTTCATCATATATTGAATAACAAGAGATAACTATATTCAAATGCTATCAATTGTGTCAGTTGGTGGCCTCGACAGATAAATCCTGTGGTTATTACTCGTTTATTCGAAAAGCAATGGAAGGTAATAAATTATTACAATCTGAGTCAAATTAATATTCGTTTAAAATCTTGACTACTTTATCGTTTATAGATTTAGAAATCATTTAGTTATTTTTTTCTTTTACTGTACTCTAGTGTGCTCGTGTATGAATTGAGGTGATGATAAACAGTGTTATATAAGCTAAAGATAATGTAAAAAGCAGTATTATAGAAGCTATAAATAATTCAGTAAACGAAATAATAGAAGGTAAAAATAATGCAATAAACAGTATTATAAAAGCTAAAAATATTGCAATAAACAGTGTTAGAGAGGGTAAATATAGTGCAATATACAGTGTTATAAATGTAAAAAATAATGCAGGAAAGATGTTATGCCGTTAGCATTTCTATTGGGATGTTCAAAAAATCTAGATATATATACTGGAATGTGAACTTTCAATTAAGTAGAAAAAATTGCTTTGAACCATTTCTCTAATGCTTTATCAATCTCATAAATTTCTCTCAGAGGAATTTTTCATGAAATTATTCTCAAACTCGTTACAGCAATTCATCTGAAGTGCCAGAAGTTCATTACTAAAGTGGAGTAGAAATCAGGATGGAAATAAAAGATTTTATTGTCACAGTTCCTATGTGATTAATTGATGATAGCAATCATATAATACAAGGAAATGCTCTCTCTCTGTCTCTCTCTCTCTCTCTCTCTCTCTCTCTCTCTCTCTCTCTCTCTCTCTCTCTCTCTCTCTTTGAATTGTGGAAAAAAAGAACATACTCTCTGAATAGACGTTTAAGAAACAAGAAGTCACAGTTTATCACGAAATTCTCTACAACTGAAGCAGAAATATATTTAGAAATACACACTCACACACACACATACACACACACATATATATATATATATATATATATATATATATATATATATATATATATATATATATATATATATATATATATATATATATATATATATATATATATATATATATATATATATATATATATATATATATATATATATATATATATATATATATATATATATATATAAATATATATATATATATAATATATATATATATATATATATATATATATATATATATATATATATGTGTGTGTATATTTATATACCTATATTTATACAGGTGTAAATATATGTATGTATATTTGTATGTGTGTATATCTATATACAAATATATGTATGTAAAACAAAAAGCCTTATTGATATGGAATAAAATGGAAAACATTAAACAAAAACGTACAAAAAAGGAAACTCTCCTCTTATTGTGAGAAAAAATTCTTTAACGAACCTTCTCTCTTCTGCGTTGGAGGTTCATTTCCTCATTTTGGAATTTTGCTCTCATTTCCTCATATTACTTTTGCCAATCTATGTTTCCAAAGGAAAAAGGTAATAAATTACTGATAAAGTTTGTCTCTGTTATTTTTATTTATGTGTTAAGAAGGCCTTTTTTTTTTTTTTAAACAGATGCTGTAGGATCCCTCTCTTTAATAATCGTAAAGTTGTTTTACCAACGTAAAATTAGGGAGCACAAGAGCAGTAACGTTATACATAATTTCATATTTTTTAACTGAAAATATTTTATGAAAATGATGAGCTCCAGCTGATTTAATTTCTAAAAAGTTTTCATATCGGAATTAATTTCCCATTTTGTCATGGATTTCTTTAAAAAGTTTCTACTATATTTATATGAAATGACATCTGACCGAAGATTTTTCGTAAGGATATATGCACATACTTTATTTAATATGAAGAGAAACTACATTTCGATTCGTAAAGTCTATATAAATATCATAATAATTCCTTAATTAAAAGTTCAGGCAAATGAACTTTGATCCAATTAATTAAATAAACATATTAATGATGAATTATATAAATCCTTTAGTTTTGATATATTAATTTTGAAGAAGCCTCAATCCTCGAGATATTTAAAGTAGATATATATGAAAAAAGCATGGGGCTTTATGTTGATTAATTACTCGGCTATAAGATTTCCCTTTTTATAGGTCGCTCATGAATAGCAGAGGCCAGGTACAGTGACAATACAGTAGTAGGACAATGATCTTAAGACTGACCGTATACCCATTTGATCAGTGCCCAAGACCCCACTCCACCCAAGCTATGACCAGGGAGGGCCAGGCAATGGCTGCTGATGAGTCAGTAGGTAGCGTAACTGGGTCTCCCGTCCGGCAGAACGCCAGGCAGTGACGTTTCTAATACAGCTTGTTGTAATTATATCATAGCTATTAGGTTTACATTCTTCACTGCTTTCAAGTACGAAAAAGAAAGTTTTTTGGCATAGCATGAAGGAGGCAAGGGCAACGAAAACTGCACCTCAAGGAATTACAGTGACTTGAGGCTTCTTTAGAATCCCAGATAATAAAGATACTGGTATTGGAGTTAAGTTATCATTTATATGGTAATATTATGCTAAGTAAGAATTTTAGGGTAATAGAGAGAGAAATGTGTGCCCCTGCTTATTACATGTTGAGTAAATATAGGGAATTATAGATGTTACTGATGTATTCATGCTCAAACCAATTAGTGATAACCTAACTAAAGATAATTCCATGAATGATAGAAAGGATTTTCTTGCTTTATTAGAATATAACTTATGATGACTTTTCTGTACTGAATAAAATACGGGAAAAAAAAGTTTTTAAACAAACTTCAAGTGAAGTTAAATTATGTGATAAATACCAGTTAAATTTCGGAATGAATCTGACAAGAAAGTTGATAAACAAATTAAATAGTCCTTAAAATTTCACGTACTTATGCCTTTCAAAGAAAAACTTGACGATTTTTTTCTAGATTTCCTTAAAATGAACGAGGAAACGTTGACTGGTGGCATCATTAATACCTTAGCTTTCATCCAATTCCTGTTGAAACAGTCAGTCAAATCTGTGCGTGTACAATTTGAATTACATTGCGTACTAATTACATTTAGGAGAAGGATAGAACAGTTGATGGTGAATTACATTTACGAGAAGGATTAAAACAGATTTTGGTGGATTACATTTACGAAAAGGATTAAAACAGAGTATAGTGAAATATTAGGGGACATATTGCTTGCTTGATCATATGGAGGATTTGATCATTTATTCAGAAAGTGTTGAGAAATATTTACGTAGAATTGAATTAGTTTTACAAAGGTTTCATTAATATTATTTGTAAATCAAAATTAAAAAGTAGGCTGCGTTTATTTTTCTGATTTTTTTTTTTACTTTATTTGGGGTACGCTATTTATATAGATAAATTGAAGGTTGTTCGAACCGATAATTAAAGTAAATCCTAATTTTCCAGACAATACTTCAGTTAAACCAGTTATTTTTTTTTTCTAGGAATGACTGGTCATTGCAAAAAACTTGTATATGAGTAGTGAGTGCTATCAGACCCATTAACTGATATAATAAAGATATCAATTTATTTTGGTGTTTCAAAAAAATCCTTTCCTGATTTAGGAAAAAAAAATGTTCAAACCAACAATCTTCATATTTCCTGAGTTTAGTAAGGATTTTCCATAGTGGAAGAGGCTTCAGATTTTTTTAGGTCAAAGGATTTATATTACGGTTGAAGAATATTAGGATGCACCCTATGACCTTCTTAA
>NC_090731.1:34348839-34351339 GCF_036898095.1 Palaemon carinicauda | reverse complement strand
GTACTCGAGCAGGTGGTCAAAGGCGCGCCCCGCCAATTGGCCTTCTTCAGCAGAAAACTGTCCAAGGCAGAATCGGGTTATTCTACCTTCGATCGAGAATTGCTGGCGGTGCACTTGGCTGTCCGTCACTTTCGCCATTTCTTAGAAGGTACGCCCTTCGTCATTCGCACAGACCACATGCCTCTTGTGCACGCCTTCACTCGACAGTCTGACGCCTGGTCCGCCCGTCAACGCTGTCATCTCTCCGCCGTGGCTGAATACAATTGCACCCTCCAATACGTCCCTGGGTAAATGAATCCCGTTGCCGATGCCCTGTCAAGAAACACGTTGGCTGCCGTTCAACTGGGATTGGATTACAACGCCCTGGCTGAAGCCCAACGACAGGATCCAGAGTATCAAGCTTGTAGGACATCCTGCACGTCCCTCCGTTGGGAAGACTTCCCCCTCGAAGACTCCAACACCACCCTCCTCTGTGACTTCAGTACTGGTAGACCGCGACCTTGGATTCCTGCTCCCATGCGCCGACAGGTGTTTGATTTCATCCACGGCCTTTCACATCCCTCGTGCCGTTCTACTGCACAGCTGCTGAAGACAAAGTTCATTTGGCACGGCATTTCTAAGGATGCTAAGGATTGGGTCCGCGCCTGTACTTCTTGCCAAACTTCCAAAGTACATCGACACACGGATTCAGGAGTGGGCACCTTTCCTCAACCTCAGCATCGTTTCGCACACATTCACGTCGACGTTGTAGGCCCCCTACCCACATCCCAAGGACATCGTTACCTGTTTACCGTCATCGACCGCTCCACTCGTTGGCCTGACGCCATTCCCATGGAAACTGCAACGTCCGCCTCATGTACATCTGCCTTACTCTCTGGATGGATTTCAAGATTCGGTATCCCTGAGAATATTACTTCTGGCAGGGGAACCACCTTAACCTCCCAATTGTGGACGTCATTAGCGAATCTCCTGGGCATCACCCTACATCAGACAACGGCCTACAACCCCCTGCCAATGGAATGGTTGAACGTTTTCATCGCACCCTCAAAGCAGCTTTGATGTCCTGCTGCAAGGATTGCAACTGGTTTACTCAGCTCCCCTGGGTCCTCCTTGGACTAAGGACCACTCCTGAAGACGCCCTCGACGTCTCGGCAGCTGAAATGGTGTATGGCGATCCGTTGGTCGTCCCTGCCGAATTTTTTCCTTCTACAACCTCCTCCAACGATCTCCAGCTCATACGTCACGTCGTGGGAGAATTTACTCCGTGCCGCCAGACTTACAAGCTCCTAGCGAAGCATCACATACCAACAGACTTGCACTCTGCAACGCACGTCTTCCTGCGCAACGACACCAGCAAGCCACCACTAACGCCCCCTTACACGGGCCCTTTCCTTGTGATCCGACGCAGTCCGAAAGCATTCCTCATAAACATTCGGGGCAAAGAAGACTGGGTCTCCATTGATCGTCTGAAACCTGCTTATCTTCTGCCAGATGACCCGCCTACAGTTCGCCTCTCTAGATCAGGGAGCCCTATTTAACATGTACAGTATGTCATTTTTAGGGGGGGGAGCCATGTACCAACCGTGTTTCACACAATTGTACATAATTCCTTTTGTATATATTATGCTTGTATCTTCGCTCTTCCCTCGCACTAAACCGAACATGAAAATTCATGTCTGGTTTTTCCTCTGTAATATTGTCTGTCTTGTGAACTTGTTATGTCCTGTTGCCTTGAGGTTTTGTATATAAGGAGAATGTTTCACAATAATATAACTCAGTCGTTTCCAACCTGCCTTTGAGTTCAGAGCCTTACTCGGCGCCATCACAATATATATATATATATATATATGTATATATATACATATATATATATATATATATATATATTTATATATATATATATATATATATATATAAATATATATATATATATATATATATATTGTGATGGCGCCGAGTATATATATATATATATATATATATACCCAATGAATGGATGTCATTCATGTAAAGGCCGCTCATGAATGGCAGAGGCATGGGTAGTAACATTGCCCTAGCTAGCAGAACAATTGCCTAGAGACTGAGCATATACATATGATCAGCGCCCAAACCCTCTCCTCACCCTAACTAGGACCAGGGAGGATCAGGCAATAGCTGTTGACGAATAAGCAAGTAGACCTATAGGCTCCCCTAAACCTCCCTTCCTTAGCAAACAAAAATGGTGAAGTTGCAGACACTACAAGAAACTATCGAGATTGAGGGAAACTCGAACACCGGTCCGGCGTTTGCCAGGCAGGGACGTTTCCAGTAGGCCACTGCAACCATACAATGGGATGAGGGAATCTGGTATGACGATGCATTTCTCATGCCACATCTAGTCGGGGTCCATATCTGATCACTAAAGTCATCAAACTAAAAAAGACCCGAAAGGACTAAGTGGATGAAGATCGTAAAAATCACAAGGATATTACAATGGCTGTCGACACCTGTGCCTTCTTGA
>NC_090731.1:34328839-34333839 GCF_036898095.1 Palaemon carinicauda | reverse complement strand
TTTTTTTATACCAAATATTCTCCATACCAACATAATTGCCTCTATTGACTTACTCATAAGCTTTTAGTAGGCTAATGGAAGTCACATTAAACGATCTCATGTTTACTTTAACACTTTTCCCCTGTTTACTGAAAAGCTTTTATCGAAAAACATTTCCCTTGTCTCTAATTATCCCTTAACTGCTCTAACGTTATCTATGTTACTTTTTTATAAACCTCAAGAAACATTTTCCAGGCATATAATGAATTACTTTGCCGATATGATTGTAAAGGCAGATCTTATCACACATGCCTTCAAACAGAGGGACAGTCTCTTTCTCATCCATTATACATAGGCAATATGCCTTAGAACCTTTTAATCCCATTAACACGAGTTTTATGTCCAATTATAAACCTTAATATCATTGGTAGAAAAACAAATCATGATGTTATTTTCTTGAAACATCTTTATCACACCTCTATCTGATGAGATAGAACGGATATTAGGAAAATGCATGCATGAATACGTGCAGCTACACATACAAACATGCACACACACAAACATACATTATTAGTATTATTATTAATTGCAAAGCTACAATCCTAGTTGGAAAAGGAGAATGCTATAAGCCCAGGGGGCCCAACAGGGAAAATAGCCCAGTAAAGAAAGGAAAACATGAAAAATAAATTATTTTTAAGACAGTGACAACATTAAAATAAATAATTCATATATATATATATATATATATACATATGTATGTATATATACGTATATATATATATATATATATATACATATGTATGTATATATACGTATATATATATATATATATATATACTGCGTATATATATATATATATATATATATGAGTTTAGGAAAATTCACCGCCAGTAATTCACCGCCTGCAAATCACCGCCAGCAATTCACCGTTAAGGAAAATTTACCTCTAGCAAATCACCGCCTAACAATTCATCGCAAAACAATTCACCCATTTCCTTTTTTAGAGTATTTTATCGCCTAACAATCGTTTCAAAACTATCCTAAATGGTATAAATAGATCGTTTGAAAACAAAAAATAACAGTTCGCCTATTATTGAGTTTTATTCTTTATAAATTAAAATGTTCTCAAGCCTTTGAAGCAACACTTTCATTGCGGTTCAGTGTTGTCTCGCTCTTTTAGGCATATATATCTAACACACTTCTTTAAAATGGCCCATCGGTTCATTCAGAGTGAGAAAGGAAAGATGAAATTGTGCATTAATAACTATATGTACGTCAAAGAAAGACAAATTGAGGATAAAATACATTGGATATGTGAGCAATACCAGAAGACGAAGTGTCGTGCACGAGTAACCACAGTGGGTGACAAAATTGTTAAGACTTTGAATGAGCATAATCATCTTGCAGATGCCGCCAATGTCGAGGCGGCAAAGATTTGTGAAGAAGTTCGTATCAAAGCGAAGAATTCAACAGACTCACCTCATTCAATATTATCAATTGCTTTTGATGGATGCAGTCAAGCAGCAGCAGGAAAGCTTCCAAGTACAGATACGTTGAAAAGAACAATGCGAAATATAAGATATAAAAGTATTTCTGGACCAGCTCTTCCATCTCATCGTAAACATATCACTTTTCCTGAGGGTTTTACTACGTTGCCAAATGGGGAGGAGTTCTTATATTTTGATTCTGGTAATATTGAAAAGCGCATAATGATCTTCAGCACGCAGCGAAATATACAATTGTTAGCTGAAAGCCAACATTGGTATGCGGATGGAACCTTCAAAACCATCCCGTTATCATTCTTTCAGTTATACACACTACATGGTTTAAAGGAAAATATTTCATTGCCGTTAGTATATGCCCTATTGCCAGATAAATCTCAAGAAATGTATGAAATATTTTTGGGAAAGATAAAGAACTCACTCACGTCTCTACTCCCATTGACAATAACAACAGATTTTGAAAAGACTATGATAAAAGCATGTAAAAACTCATTTCTCCAAATTAAGCAAAATGGCTGTTTTTTCCATTTTTGCCAGTGTATCATGCGTATTATTCAATGTCATGGGTTAAAAGAGAGGTATGAAAATGACGCAGATTTTGCTTTAAGTCTGCGAATGCTCCCTGCAATAGCATTCGTACCAACAGAGAGAGTCGTATCTACATTCGAAGAGTTATGTGACAGCGATATTTTCCCCCCTGAGGTCCAAGAAGTCTTGGATTATTTCGAAGATACCTGGATAGGACGTCCAGACAGAAGACAGCGTCGTCGACCACCCCAATTTCCGCACGAAATGTGGAACGTTTATGAAGCTGTATTACATAATTTGCCAAAGACAAACAATTCTGTAGAAAGGTGGCACAGAGCTTTTGAAGAACAGATGACAGCATGCCATCCAAACATCTGGAAATTTATTGACTGCATTAAGAAAGAACAGGCATTAAATCAAGTTAGATTTGAGCAATACATAGCTGGTCAGGAACCTCCCAAGAAAAAGAAAATACATCGAGATTGCGCCCAACGACTTCGAAGTCTTGTCGGAAACTATGATCCAGACGTAAATGTTATTGATTACTTGCGTGGAATAGCTCATAATATTTCATACTAGATTTTTATATTCGAATTTATATTTTATAAAACTGTTATTTTATTTCTTTTCCTTTTAGGCAGTTATTTTAATTATGAATGTATAAACAAATAAATAGAATGTCGTAGCAACAAATGAAGATTCTTAAATGTCCTTTATAATGTGTAAAAAAAAAAAAAAAAAATACAGATTTATTATTTGGTAAATTCTTTAACGGTGAATGGTATGCTGGCGGTGATTTGCTGGCGGTGAATTGCTGGCGGTGAATTTTCCGGACACGATATATATATATATATATATATATATATACAGTATATGCAAAGTTACAGTTAAAGTTGCGGGTTTTAGGTCTCCACTCAGACGATCTACATCATTCTGCTGGGGCAATCATAAGCCAGCAGGGACTATCACTAGCCCCCTCTAACCTCCCCGCAGGCGTCACCGTTGGGAGTACCCCCCCCCGGGTAGAAGGTCTCACACTATCCGCGTGCCCGAACTCCGGAAACAGAAGCCCGCGACGCTACCAACGTAGCTATCCGGAGTATATGTATATATATATATATATATATATATGTAATATATATATATATATATATATATTTATATATATATATATATATATATATTATATATAAATTATACATATATATATATATATATATATATTATACATATATATATATATATATATATATTTATATTCATATATATATATATATATATATATTAAATATACATATATATATATATATATATATTATACATATATATATATATATATATATTTATATTCATATATATATATATATATATATTAAATATACATATATATATATATATATATACATATATATATATATACATATATATATATATATATATATTATACATTTATATATATATATATATATATATATTATACATATATATATATATATATATATGTGATAAATTTTTGCACAGAAGTGTTTTTCATGTTCAAATACGCATTATATTTTTGATACATTGACGTTTGGATTCTCTTAACGACCTTGGGATCAGAGCCCGAGGCGAAATCGCACAAAGGTAATAGCTTCTGACCGGCCGGGATTCGAACCCTGGTCCATGAAACTTGTATGAATAGTGACATACCACTTGGCCACGAAGAAAGATTAAGTCTATGACAATTCTTTTGTACTTACACCTCTCAAATTCTGGTATATATATATATATATATATATATATATATATATTTACTTGATGATACTCTGAGACTGATGACTGAAGCCAATCTCGAAATGAAGCAGAGAAATTCTCCCGTATAACTTGGCATTTGTATATTGTATATGTCAAAGACAGTCCCTAAGACAAAATTTTATGATAGGAAACGCATAATTTTTACATCATTACAGAATATAATAATCCAAATGAATGGAATTATTAATTAGCATGGAAAACATAGGATATCTGGTACTGGTCATTTGTTGAACTTAATACTACAGTAAATGATAATCATTTAAATGTCATGGAAAAGGTAATACATTTAGCAAATCTGTAACTAATTTGCAAACGAGCAAAGTGATGGATATCAGTCTACGCTAAACATATTAGAACAATTAGAAAAACTGCACCCTAATCCAAAATTGAAAATTAGTTTCTAATGAGGAAAATTGGTCTGAGAAATTTTTTTGATATCAATTACCAGCACTTAAATATGAGATGGATGCAATTTCATGTATAATAATCTGGTTCACATCTGCAAGATATAATTTGGTTATGTTTAATTAAAATATATGAATAATTGTGAGACGTTGCCAGATTTAAAGGTGTAAAGGTTTAAAGGGCGCTCATGAATGGCAGAAGTAAGGGACTGCCATTTCCTTATCAAGCAGGACAATGCCCTAGAGACTGACCATATTTACATATGATCAGCGCCGAAGCCCCCTCCCTGCCCAAGCTAGGACCAAGGAGGGCCAAGCAATAGCTGCTGATGACTCAGCAGCTAGACCTATATGCTCCCCAAAACACCCCATCCTTAGCTTAAAAGGATGGTGAGGTTGCAGCGACCAAAGGAACAAATGAGTTTGAGCGGGGCTTGAATCTCAGTCTGGCGTTCACCAGACAGGGACCTTACCACATCTTTATTTTAAGTCGAACTATTCATAGGGCTGATGTCGTCTTGTACAGTAAGTCTGAGGCACTTATATTCAAATTAGGAGTCATCGCTGTATTTGCAAACTGACTTCGCTTTTATGTTAATACTTTAACAGGTAATACAGAAAGATTTGGTTCCCTATCTGCTGGTTATCATAAAAGACGAATATGAGGATCAATTTATTGAATAATGATTTACTGTTAACCAAGAATGTTAGATTAACGAAGCTTCTCGCGAGTAATTTTGCAGAAAAAGCATGTACTGCGTATAATACTCGAGTAATGCTTTTTAATTACTGC
>NC_090731.1:34321339-34323839 GCF_036898095.1 Palaemon carinicauda | reverse complement strand
TCAAGGCTGTGTAAACTTTAGCCACTTCAACATTGGGTGCAGATGAATATTGGGAAGGCTTGTTTACTTCCTTGATAACAGATCCAAATTTTGTATGAATCCTTACATTGCACCTAGCACCTTGATCACAATGCCAAAATTTGATATCATTATCTAGTTTACTAAACTTATCAAACACAAATAAATGTTCTTCATATGTAAATTTTTGTTTTCTTCTTTGGCTATTTTGGGTGAGATGACAAATTTATATTTCTTTATATTTCAAAAATATCTTCAAAATATGTAAGGATTGGACTCTATGTAAAAAGATGGACAGCACTCCAGTATAGAAATATGCTTATTCAGATTAACTGAACTGAAATGAACAATATACTAATACCATCAACACTAAAAATGTAAATCTTATAATCCCTTTAAACACTCAATTGCTAAAAACAAAACAATTATATGATCTGCAGGTCATTTGCATATGATCGGTAGTTTATATATATTACAAGGAGAACCATGAGAGAAAGTAGTTTGGGATAAAGTGTTTCCATTGTTCATTGAAAAGAGACAACTAAAACAAGTATATATATATATATATATATATGTATATATATAAATATATATATATATATATATATATATAATATATATATATATATATATATATGTCTATATATATATATATATATATATGTGTGTGTGTGTGTGTGTGTGTGTGTGGATTTTGTGTGTGTATGTTTGTGCGTGTTTTATAGTTTTATAGTTGTTTTGGTGTTGAGTTGTCATGGTGTTGATTCGGCGGTGCTGAGTTGCCGGTATTGAGTTGTCCCTTTCCCGTGCTGGAGATACAGAATGCAGAAGTGAAGCGGACATTGACTAAAATGGAGAATGATAAAACCCCAGGTCCACTAGAGTTTCAAACTAAAATGGTCAAAATACTAGCTACAAAGGGGGAAAAATGGATGCTGGATTTATTGAATGCAATATGGGAAGAGGAAATAATGCCTAAAAACTAATGGTATCTAGATGTAAGCAGAAAGGTGACACCATGGAATGCAGCAACTAGAGGGGAATTAAACTAGCAGAGCCTGGTTTGAAAGTTTTAGAGAGGGCACTAGATAAGAGATTGAGAGAGATTGTAAAGATTGGGAAGCAGCAGTATGGAGGAGAGAGGGACTGTGGATGCCATCTTTATAGTAAGGCTGTTACAGTAAAAGAGACTGAAGAGGGATATCAGAAAGTCTTCTGTGCTTTTGTAGATTTAGAAAAGGCTTATGATGGATTACCAAGAAAAGTTATGTTTTGGTCCTTGAGAAGATGGTTAGAATGGTAGAGCTGATTTACAAAATAACAAGGACAAAAGTAATAACAGCTCTTGGAGAAACAGATATCTTTGAAGTTAGTGTTGGATTACAAGAGGGGTAAGCTTCAAGCCCGTTTTTATTTGTGTCGATCTTGGATGTATTAAGTGAATGGAACAGAAATAAAAAGTTGTTGGAGCTGTTATACGCATATGATTTGTTGATTACTGCTGAAAATAAGGAGGAATTACAGAGAAGGGTGATAAGAATGGCAAGAGAATTTGGAAAGGGGTGGCCTGAGGTAAATGTGGATAAGACTGAGGTTATGGTGAGCAGTAAGGAGGGTAGGGGCGAGATAGCCATACAGGAAAGTAGGGGAGCAGTTCTAAAACAGGTAGAACAATTTAGGCACATGGGATGTACTATAAATCAGGAGGGAGGATGTGAAGCTGAAGTTGAGAATAGGATACAAGCAGCCTGGGGAAAGTGGAGGGAGGTAGCAGGCAGGAGTGGTATGTAATAAGAAGAATACTAGATATAATATTGTTCGTATTTAAAGCGATTGCAACAGGAAAATTATGACATCAGTTAAGTATTTCAGGAGACTTGGAAGTGATCAAATCAACATGTCGAGAAGAGACCTTGTATGGTACGATAAAAAAAAGGTTTCATATATTGATAGTAATAATAAAAAAGTGGTACATATATCAGGACATACTTGAGAGAAGAGCAAATACAAAACTGAACAGTAGAACTCATATCGGAAAGGTGTAGATGATTTTGAACTGTTTCCAATTGAAGAAAAGAAAAGAATAATATAAAATGTAGATCTGGGGTTGGTGAATCCCTTATTAGAGATTTAGCTAAAATTGGTGCATGGTGCAAATTATGGGGTATGAAGTTGAATCCTAACAAAACTCAAAGTATGATTATAAGTAGGTCAAGGACAGTGGCTCCTCAACATCCGGATCTCAGTATGAATAATGTTTCTTTAAATTTGTATGACTCTTTTAAAATTTTAGGTGTGATTCTCTACAGCAAATTTACTTTTGAGAAACACATTAGGTCTGTGTCTTCTTCAATTGCACAAACAATTAGCTTATTGAGAAAGTCTTACAAGATTTCTGGTGATTAATCTATTCTGAAGAAGTGTTTTAATTCTTTCATTTTACCTCGTTTTGAGCATTGTTATCCTGTCTGGTGTTCAGCTG
>NC_090731.1:34306339-34308839 GCF_036898095.1 Palaemon carinicauda | reverse complement strand
CTATCTGAAGATTGTGGATTCTCCACTGATGCAAACTATGGTTTCAAAGTATGAAAATTTAGTCACGTTTTACTTTTTAAAAACAGCTATTCTATTATGAATCTATAGGCTGGCATTTGAGGATCTTACAAAAAAGATTAATCGTTCAATCTTATATAAATCACAATACACCATGATGAATTTTTCTTAAGGCCACTTTGTAAAACTATTTATTCAGGTTATGGTGATCTAATTAATCTTTTATAAAGGGAATTACTTATAAAACCCTAATTACTTGATATCTTCTCAATGCTTAAAATTTTCATCTTAAATTTTCTGAGGAAAAGATAAGCTGAAGGTAATCGAAACCCATCAATAGTAACATGTACATTCAACTTATGATAATCAAAACCCGAGTTATGTCTGGTACATTTCAATGGTAGTATGGCAAAGTTTGTTCAATTCATTCACGAGTCAAATGGAGTTTTTAGAAAAGAGCATAATCAATCTCTAAGTTGGTTTTTAGTTTATTATTAAAGGATTGAATGTAGTACCTGAATTCACGAGTAAGGATATTTCATGTTATTTAGATCAACCGGTATGGAACTGCTCGTCCTAACGGGTCTATCAATTGTGGATTGAAAAATAGGAATCATTACCATTCTTCAATTGCAGCGTTGTAAATTTTATGATTTTAAGATGAAAGAATCCAAAAACTTGATTGATACCTTAGATGTAATAAGTAATCAATGACAAAAATAATATAGATTATCATCATCATCATGACGCAAAGGTCTTCGGTTAGATTCCAATAGTCGTCTCTATTTTGAACATTAAATTCGATACTTCTCCACTCATCATCTCCAACTTCACGCTTCATAGTTCTCAGCCTTGTAGGCCTGGGTCTGCAAACTCTTCTGGTACCTTGTGGAGCCCAGTTAAACATTTAGGGAACTAATCTCTCTTGGGTAGTACGAGGAGTGTACCAACCGTGTTTCACACAATTGTACATAATTCCTTTTGTATATATTATGCTTGTATCTTTGCTCTTCCCTCGCACTAAAACGAACATGAAAATTCATGTCTGGACATGCCCATCACCAGTGGTAGGATTGTGATCTCGGACAAGCTAGGCGCTGTACCAACCGTGTTTCACACAATTGTACATAATTCCTTTTGTATATATTATGCTTGTATCTTCGCTCTTCCCTCACACTAAAACGAACATGAAAATTCATGTCTGGTTTTTCCTCTATAATATTGTCTGTCTTGTGAACTTGTTATGTCCTGTTGCCTTGAGGTTTTGTATATAAGGAGAATGTTCTACAATAATATAACTCAGTCGTTTCCAATCTGCCTCTGAGTTCACAGCCTTACTCGGCGCCGTCACATTGGTGACCCCGGAAGTCGACTCGCTCCCACTGCCTTCCACCCCCACCTCTCTCGCCCCTCCATCGTTGGTACTATGACGGAGACGGACTCTACAGCAGTTGGCGCCGCGGCCGCCCCATGATCAACTATTATCACCGTTTTCTGCCAGCCATTGCAGCCACTCTTGCTCCCCTCTACGCCTCCCTCAATGGCAAGCCAAAGGACCTGAAGTGGGGTCCCCTTCAAGATGCAGCCTTCTGCAATGCAAAGAAGGCCCTATCAACTGCTGCGGCTCTCACTTTTCCTATCCCACACGCCCCTCTCCTTCTCTCCACCGATGACAACGACGTCGCTATTGGTGCAGTACTCGAGCAGGTGGTCAAAGGCTCGCCCCGCCCATCGGCCTTCTTCAGCAGAAAACTGTCCAAGGCAGAATCGGGTTATTCTACCTTCGATCGAGAATTGCTGGTGGTGCACTTGGCTGTCCGTCACTTTCGCCATTTCTTAGAAGGTACGCCCTTTGTCATTCGCACAGACCACATGCCTCTGGTGCACGCCTTCACTCGACAGTCTGACGCCTGGTCCGCCCGTCAACGCCGACATCTCTCCGCCGTGGCTGAATACAATTGCACCCTCCAATACGTCCCTGGGAAAATGAATCCCGTTGCCGATGCCCTGTCAAGAAACACGTTGGCTGCCGTTCAACTGGGATTGGATTACAACGCCCTGGCTGAAGCCCAACGACAGGATCCAGAGTATCAAGCTTGTAGGACACTATCAAGCTTGTAGGACATCCTGCACGTCCCTCTGTTGGGAAGATTTTCCCCTCGAAGACTCCAACACCACCCTTCTCTGTGACGTCAGTACTGGTAGACCGCAACCTTGAATTCCTGCTCCCATGCGCCGACAGGTGTTTGATTTCATCCACGACCTTTCATATCCCTCGTGCCGTTCTACTGCACAGCTGCTGAAGGCAAAGTTCATTTGGCACGGCATTTCTAAGGATGCTAAGGATTGGGTCCGCGCCTGTACTTCTTTCCAAACTTCCAAAGTACATCGACACACGGATTCAGGAGTGGGCCCCTTTCCTCAACCTCAGCGTCGTTTCGCACACATTCACGTCGACGTTGTAGGCCCCCTACCCACATCA
>NC_090731.1:34291339-34296339 GCF_036898095.1 Palaemon carinicauda | reverse complement strand
GTACATAAGTCCATATATAGATCCTGTTACAAAAAGGTCCTGATACGTATTTTCTCCTGTTTTTGTAAGTTTGTACCTTCATGATAACTTGACTATGATCATTAATTTATTTTTGACCTTGGAAGGTCAAATCTGCTACCTGAAATGGAGAAAGATATGTCAATATCAGCAAGTCATTTACTTACATAATTGTTCGAGGATTTTTAGAAAAATATTATTGTAGCTAGAATGAAGTTTATAGATTATTTTTCAATAAAAAAAAATAAATTAATGATCATAGTCAAGTTATCATGAGGGTACAAACTTACAAAAACAGGAGAAATTATAACATATTGCTATTCTTCTTGGATACCAAGGCGTTTCCAGCTCATTTAAAGGTTTAAAGGTCGCTCATGAATGGCAGAAGCAAGGGAGAGTGGCATTGCCCTATCAAACAGGACTATGCCCTGGAGACTGACCATATATACATATGATCAGCGCCTAAGCCCAATCTCCCCCCAAGTTACGACCAAAGAGGGCCAGGCAATGACTGCTGATGAATCAGAAGATAGACCTATAAGCTCCCATAACCCCCCATCGTTAGCTCACAAAGATGTTGAGGTTCGGGTGACCAAAGGAACTAACGAGTTTGAGCAGGAGACTAACCCCAGTTTAGCAATCACCAGGCAAGGACGCTACCACCAGGCCACCCAAACCCTTTGGTATATCTGGAACCATTTGGTAGATTACATCTCCTCCCTGAATGCAGGATTTCACGAGTCGATTGCCTCGGAGTACTATTCCTAGTCCTACCATCCACGGGAAATTTACAGCAAAGTACCTATTAATCTACAGTCCTCAAACTAACTTATACTTCTTTTGCACCATATATTATATGCTCAGCTCACATCATTATCTTCAGCCCTTCCCATTTTAATCTTACATGATTTTCATTTTACTTCCTTATGGGAGAGTTGAGTCAAAAACCACTTCTGAAATTCTTTCCCTTCAGTCCACAAAGAAATGAGGTAACTGTATGTCTATTAATAACTACACATCTTTCTCTGTCACTTCCATTTACTCATAAATACAGTTCTTTCAGCACAGCTCCATATACATGATTTTCAAACCCAGGCAGATAGGCTAATTATTCAAACTCTTCCTTAAAAGACTCTCTTTTACTATAATTTTTACATTGATGTACCAGACACACCAATTATCAAAAGTTTACCATTCCAGTGTTCATTTTTACCATTACAAACTTTAAATTATTACAATTACATGCCGAGGTGGAATCTACTCTATCTACACACAATAAGACTGTCCTTCACATTTCTACTCATTCTGCCATATCTCTTTTGACAGTTATGAATATCTAAATGTGATGAAGAAGTTGGAAAAACTTGAGTTGATGGGATTACAAGGGAGATACGGAAATACGGTGCCACCGATTGGTTGATCCAGGTTTTTAAGCAATGTCAAGATAAAGGAAAGGTTACAAGGGAATAGGTGCAAGGCATAATTACTCAGTTGTGTAAAGGCAGCGGTGAATTGGGAATCTAAAACAAATTAAAAAGGAATAACATTTAGTTCGTGAGCTTGGAAACGGAAACTTCTCATCCAAATCCATTACTCATCATATATTGCAAAAGTATATAATAATGAGTTTAACCATAAACAAAAGCTGCAAGTATGTTAGAAAAAACTAGCTCATCTAGCAACCGTTTCAACTGTGTTACTGATTGCAGATTCTATGATTTACCCAGTACATTGCCAACATAAAGATGCACAGATGTAAAATAAGTAAATAAGTCATGAATACATTGTGCAATAGTATTCGTTCGGTGATGCATGAATACTTATTACTATAGTGAAACAAAACTGCTGAACTATGTTTAAAGGGTATTGTACAAAGAGAAACTTGAGAGCAAATGTGAATAAAGATAATGCCGAGGATAACTGAAAATTATAATTTCGTCCAATGAAGGTTGATATAGAGAGGGGAAGAACAGAAACTGTGGATTAGAATAAATACCTTATTCAAGGATGGATATAAAGGAAGATAGTAGAATGAGAACATATAACTCACAAATTAAGTGATTCTGGGAAGTCACCTTCGTGCGTGTTGGAGACCGAGATGATATTTCGAGTCAAAAGGAGAATACCTGTTATTTAATTGTAAATTAAAATCAGGATACTAAATGCAATTTTGTACAAGCTATTCAAGGCGTTAAGATGAACAGTTTAAAGGCTATAAAAGCTGCTCATGAATGGCAGAGGCAATGCCCTAGAGACTGACCATATATTACATGATCAGCGCGCAAGCCCCCTCTTCGCCCAATCTACGACCAGGGAGTGCTAGGCAATGGCTGCTGATAACTCAGCAGATAGACATATAGGCTCTCCCAAAACCCCTTTCCTTAGCTCACAAGGAAGGTAAAATTGCATTCACTAATGGCACTAACGAGTCTGAGCAGGACTCCAGCCCCCGACTGGCAAACACCAGGCAGAGACGTTACCAATGAGACCACAGCAATCCTAAAATAATTTTTTATAATTTAGGTATATCAAAAGATATTATTATTTTTTTTTTTTCGTTTCATTTAAGGGCTGCTCTTCTGGTCCTATACTATAGGGAAACCCTACTCTCTTCAAGACCTTCACTGTAATTTTATTGTATGCACTTCAAGACATTCAGAATTTCACACCGCATATTTGCTCCTTTATTGTCAAATCCACATTATCGAAGCGCCTAGAAAACAAGAAAGTATTCAGTTTCCTCTTGAAAGCCTTGACATATTGGCAGTAAGAAAAATGTGAAAAGACATGAGGAAGTTACTATTGAATGAACACATCAAAATACATTGAATTAGATTCAGTGTTTATTTATATACTGGAGAAGACTTAGAAATTTTGAATGAATTGCATGAATTTTCAGTCGGGATGGAAATGCATTCTGCGTAAGAGGGTATGATGTTCTGCTGACAAACATTGTATGCATGTGCATGAAATGTGTGTTGGAAGATCTCAGCACATGTGTTCATACATGGCGGCTTAGCAATTAATTAAGAAGAATAGAGAAATAACAGATTTGCTTTTTTTCTCAATAGTCAGATAGCATATGCCTGACTGAAATATAACAGAGTAGAATAGATTTTAAAAATGAGATGAAAAAGCTTTTTAGATCTGTTTCATCTTCTTTAAAGAATATTAATAATAGACTAATAATATAAAACCGTTTTGATTCCATGTTGTTTTAATTAAGATTTCTCTGGTCAAACTGAGTAGTTGGTTGGGGAAGATATCTCATTATAATATACAAATAACTGATGCTAAGATTGCCTTTGGTTACATTGAGGTATTTATTAAGTAGAGGATCAATCCGCACAATATTGATATAAGATTAATATCTGAGAAAATACAAGAATAGTGGTGGCGTTACCCTTAAAAGATTTTAAAGGCCCCCCATGAATGGCAGAGACAAGGGAAAATACCCTAGAGACTAACCATATATGCATATTATCAACGCCCAAGGCCCCTCGTCACCCAAGTTGGGCCAGGAAAGGCCAGACAACGGTTACTGATGACTCAGAAGCATTGTGAGGTTATGAACACTACCTGAAGCTAACAAGTTTGAGCGTGACTCGAACTCCAGTCCGCCAGATCACCAGGCAATGTTCCTGATAAGGTATTTTGTTATTTAATTCTCTGAGATCCGTATTAGAGTTGGCTGGATAAATAATCGTATGGACAAGGAATGGTCGACCTGTTTTGAAAAGAATTTGTTTAGATATGATTTACTTGATTGTGAGACTATTGCACTACTTATCGGAAGCCTTAAATGTTATGGACACTTGTTACAAAGAGATGAACATCATGTTTAAAGACATACGATGAAGATGGAAGTTTTGGGTAGAAGGAAAAGAGAAAGACCAAGGAAGAAATGGCGTGATTGTGTAGGGGAAAAGTTGCTACGGAAAGGCATTGACAGAACAGATATCGATGGAGAAGATTCATTCATAACGGTGACCCCATATAGATATGGGCTAAAACTGAGAAGAAGAAGAAGGAGAAGAAGAAGAAAAAGAATAAGATTAGTAAGTAGAGTGTTAATGAATAAGATCTGTGAAAATAACAAAAGTGCATCTGGAATGGGAGCTCAGTTACATGATTTTTAAAGTTAAAAACGAACCTCCATAACTCTTTGTTTTCCATCCCACACCTAAAAAAAAAATTGGCCTTTAGCCATTTTCCCTTTTCTTACCTTCTTCAATATCTTCACATTTCTAATCGTTTTCAGTAATATCATTAACTCTGGATTATTGCCAAGTGTTAAACCGTGCTTCTGGCGTTCAGAAGAATCTTAAAACTAGTGATAAGTAATTATAGGTAAATTCTGATTTGTTGAAATGTTTTAGCGTATGAGTCTTAAATACCAGACTTGATATATCTCAGTTTATTTGACCTAAATCTTTTGTTTTAGTAAAGAAATGTAAAAGATGATTTCCTAACTAGAATCTTTAAAAATCAGTTTAATATGCTACAATGCCAAAGAATGTATATAATATATATATATATATATATATATATATATATTACTGTTGAGAAATTTTCCGCGGACAAAAATATTAACGTTATTATACGAAAGGGAAATGTTTTCGAAATAAAGATGCGAGACATCTACGCATTAGAATAAAATACTTTAGTAAAATAACTAACAAGGAGAATAACTGTAGGGTTCAATAATGAACAATGGAACAAGTTTCCTCCATGTTTGTTCTGTTCCTTACGAGTCTGCTGCTTGTGTTTGCTTTCATCTTCCGTGGTTGGAGAGGGCTTTTATGTGTTGTGCAGAGAAAAGCATATGACGCTGTTATAATAAAAGCATTATGCGATAGTCTCTGGAACAGCCACAGAACCACAGAAGAGAGAGAGAGAGAGAGAGAGAGAGAGAGAGAGAGAGAGAGCTCGAATCAGACATATACACAAACAAACAAATGGACAAAAACACACAGACACAC
>NC_090731.1:34275598-34285839 GCF_036898095.1 Palaemon carinicauda | reverse complement strand
AAATTTTAGCTATTTAGCATTACATAGGATTTCCTTTCGTGCCTAGTATTATTTTGGCGAAGTATTCGCCATTCTGGCCTACGCTAGGCCATGTAGCCTAGTCGTTTGGTCCTAATACTTCATGCATGATTTTGGGTTTTCGAGTGTATTAAAATTTTATTGAAGCTTTAGGCTATGTTTTATACATTTAAGATGGTGTGGAATATTTCCAAGATAGTATACGAGTGAGTTTCGGTGATTTAGGTAATCGATTCTCTTGGTGCCTAGGCTAAGTTGCTTATGGAGCCTTAGTATACTTTCTCATACTCCCCGGTTGCTTTCTTTTCTTCGGAGAAGGTCTGCAATCCCTTTCCCTCTGTTTAAGCCTTGGGCTTATCCCTAAGTGGTTTTTTCCGATTTTATTTTCGATAAAACTATACTGGGGTGTTACTGTACCTTCCTGTTCCAGTAAGTCTGGTTCAAAGAGGGACAGAACAACAGTGTTTTTTAGTCTGAGTCTGTGTTTGTCTGGCTTAGGGTAGAGTCTCCCTCGCTGGCCTGACACAGACAAAGGTGGCTTAGCCTCCTTAGGTCACTACCGAAGGTTTCTGTGGATATGATTCCTTCTTTTGTGATCTACCAGACTAGTCCTTGTTGCTGTTCTCGGGGGAGGATAAGTTTCTTTTCCTGGGATTGGCAACACCTTCCTTGCTTTGGTGCTCTGGGAGCTGGCAAGTATTGCTGGCCTCCCCCCTTGGATCTCCCTTAGGCTAAGATAAGTTTCTTGGCTGCGGGTGATCCGTCACTAAAGCAAGGTTGGTAGGACCCTCTTTTGTCCCTTCCCCCTCTATCTCCGTAATGCCTAGCCATTACAGTACTGTACGTCGTTCTACATCTGGACCTAGAATAGGTTAGGATGTGGAATTGACTCCGCCCCCTGCCGGCCGGCAGAGCTGCCGGCCGGCAAGGGTCTTATATTTTGAGTGCTGCCGGACCTCCCTTGGTCCCTCATCCATGCCTGCCGGCAGAGCCAGACGGCATTGGTCAGGAAGCCTGAATTATATTCTCCCCTTCCTTATATGCACTCTTTCGGATTGCCGGGCTTGGAGGTAGTGTACTCTCTTATCCCGGCATCCATCCTATTTTTCTTCTAGTGCTGTACCCGACCCGGCAGCCGGCCTATGAGGCCGGCAGCCAGGCGGGTGTAGTCCTCTGGTTCTTTTGCTGCCGGCTGGCATCGGTCCTGTACCTTTGCCGGCCGGCTAATGTCAGCCCTTGTCTGCTGGTCACCAAGAGTGTGGCCGGCAGCTGGGTAATACCTTGTTTAGTTGCCGGCCGGCAGCCATTGCCGGCCGACATTGGCTGTTGCCGGCCGGCAGTTGCTGCCAGCCGGCACATGCACTTGAACCAGAGTTCTGCCGCCTTATAGCTGTTAAGTAGTATACTTTAAAGCTAGTTATGGTGTGTGCCGGCCGGCAAGTGCCGGCCGGCACGTATCCTCCTATACTGTACTAGTATTCTTCAGTATAACATATACAGTAAGAAGAAAACTATGGTATGGGTTTTGGTACAGCACTGTGTGTTCTAACACTTTTGTGTTTTCTTGCACAGTCCTTTGCTGTTGCCCTACAGATAGGAAAGTGAGTTCTTTCCTGTCTATAGTGAACCCTCGTTTATCGCGGTAGATAGGTTGCAGTCGCGGCCGCGATAGGTGAAAATCCGCGAAGTAGTGACACCATATTTACCTATTTATTCAACATGTATATTCAGACTTTTAAAACCTTCCCTTGTACGTAGTACTGTTAACAAACTACCCTTTAATGTACAGAACACTTAATGCATGTACTACAGTACCCTAAACTAAAACAGGCACAAATATTAAAGGCAATTTTATATCATGCATTTCCTAAACATGCTAAAAAGCACGATAAAAAATGGCAACCAATGTTTTGTTTACATTTATCTCTGATCATAATGTAGAAACAAACTGGAGGTAGAGCTTTGCTTATTACCCAGACATATTTCCCATACTTTTCCGTTAGAACTACATCACATCTTCCTACTTTAGATATATGGATATATATATATATATATATATATATATATATATATATATATATATATATATATATATATATATATATATATATATATATATATATATATATATATATATATATATATATATATATATATATATATATATATATATATATATATATATATATATATATATATATATATATATATATATATATATATATACATACCTACATATATACATAAATACATGCATACATACATATATATATATATATATTATATATATATATATATATATATATATATATATATATATATATATATATATATATATATATATGTATATATATATATATATTACTGTATATACTGTATATGGGTTATGGAAAAAATCCGCGAAGTGGTGAATCCGCGATGGTCGAACCGCGAAGTAGCGAGGGTTCACTGTATTATCCAGGATTTTAAAATCATTGCTTAGGTGTGAGCTCCACCTGTTTCCTTTGGAAACCTTGCATTGGTTACTCTAGAAGAGATTAACCATTTGATTTTATTATCTGGAAGGCTGCAACAATGGGTTGTGAGGGAAACACAAGTGTGTGTCTTTCCTTTATGAATTGTTATGCTATACTATGCATATCAGTGATACATAGTTCACTTGATACTCATGGAAATTTCTTCTCTTTACAGGGGGACCCTCCGAAGTGCAGAAATCTTTTCTGCAACGTCCGCAGCAAGAACCTCTGCGGACATGAGTTTTGTAGGAGACACGCAGCATGCGCTGTCTCCAAGGATGATCTCCAGTATTGGGACCCTCAGGTATGTATTGTGTGCACTAACCTGATTACTGAGGCCTTTGATTCCCCTAGGACAGCGGAATCAAGGGATATAGCAAGGGAGAAGCTTCGTACCTGGGTAAGGGGCTTCCAAAAGAACACCTCTGGCCCTTATCTTCCAAGTGAAAAGATGAGGGCGTATCTTTTCCCTAAGGCATCAGCTGATGCAGTGATTCCCCAGCCTCAAGAGGAGATCCCCCAAGGTCAGATCCAGGTGGATGCTGAAGTCGCAGTCGCGATGCAAGACATCCTGTTAGATGACAGGATGTCTGACGTGGACGAGCGTTTGGAAGAAGACCTCCTGGCAGAAGGCCAGGATGAAGTTCAGCCCCGGACGTCGTGGAGGAAGAGGTCGACGAGGTGTCGGCTACTCCGGTTCAGATTCCGGAGCCTATTCCCTCAACATCGGCCGGTCTCCCAGTAGAGCTGGGACAGGCCCTCTCTTCGATTGTTGGAATGATCCAACAAATGCAGAAGAATCAGGAGAAGGCGGCTGCTATGGAATGGCGGATGCAGTGCCTTGCAGAATCACATGGGCCCCAGAAAAGGCTCAATGTGAAAGACCTTCCCTTGTGCTCAGATGCTAACCCATGGAGGTATGCTGAGCACATGCCAATGACGACTGGAAAGATCGTCATCTCGGATAAGCTGGGCTCAGTTCCCCTAGAGGAGGTGGAATTCTGGCCCAGCAAGGCATCATATCTGGACTGTTATGTCCGGCTGAGGAAGGAACCAGCTTCAAAGGAGGAGACAGAGCCGAAGGAGGTCATAGTGATGGACCATACTAAGGCTCAAGCTCTGCTTTCATCCTCGTTGAAAGAGAGGGGCTTCTCTAACTCAAAAGTAGCTGCATTGAGCAAGAAGCTCCCTTCCTTTGTGTCCTCTCCTGCTAGAGTCTTCCCCTTTTTACAGAAAGGGTTTGTGGCTGTACTAAAAGCAGTCGAGGCCGACAAGCCTTGCCCCTCCCTGAAGGAGTGTAAACCCTTGTCGCTGGCCCTACCTATGGACCACAAAGACTGGAAGGACGTCCATCTTACGTTCTCAGTTGGGAAGTTGGAGGCTGATATCGCCGGACGTCAGTTCGGTGAGGACCTCCCTAAGCTGTCTGACTTTCTCTTGCAGAGAGAGTTCGAGACAAAAGAAAGACTGGCTGCCTCAATGTTTCTTCAGACTACTCTTGAGACGATGGCAAGTGACCCCAAGGTCCATGAAATGTTCATGGTGGTGGCCAAGACTCATCTGGCCACAGTGACGAAGGACCTTATGGCTTCGTCAAGGCGAGGAGAACTTGTAGGGAGTTCGTGTTCACCTCGGCTACGGTGAGGCACGAGCCAAGGAAACTAATCTCCTCCAACATTTGGGGCAAAGACCTTTTCCCTACCGATTTGGTCAAAGAAGTAGTTGATAAGGGCGCCTTGGAGAATAGAAATCTTCTCCAGAAGTGGGGCCTGGCTATCAAAAGAAAGTCTTCCCCGGATGAAGGTCCTCAACCAAAGAGGAAGACTATGAGGACTAGGCTACCGTCTCGGCCAGCCAAGCCCTTTTAGACAGCAACAGCAACTGCAATTGCCATTGCCTCCAGTGCCCCAGATCGTGGCACAAACCCCGACCACTTCTCAGTGGGTACCCCAGGCCGTGTCGACACAGTCCACGGCATTCACCCCATCGTTCGAAGGGCAGTCTACTTCCTTTCGAGCAAAGCCTAGAGGGGCAGCCAGAGGCTCGTCTGGGCGCCCCTCAAGGGGAAGGGGATTCAGGGGTGGTCGTGGTCAGGGAGGCAAGACCTTGGGACGGCAGTCCAAGCGGGATGATACCGGTAGGAGGGAGACTTCTGAAATTTCGGGATCGGTGGACCTTCGATCCCTGGGCCCACAGCCTACTCAAGAATGGACTGGGCAGGAGCTGGTACAGCACTCCACCCCCGGGCCTTCGGGTTTTCCAACACTCCACCCCCGTTCTGGAGGAGTACGTTCAAGAACTGTTGGAGAAAAATGTGATCCGAAAGGTGAAGTCCATCAAATTCCAAGGGAGGCTGTTTTGTGTTCCCAAGAAAGACTCGGAAAAGCTCAGAGTCATTCTGGACTTGTCGCCACTCAACAAGTTCATAGTGTATTACAAATTCAAGATGCTAACACTACAACACATAAGGACCTTACTGCCCAAGAGGGCATATTCCGTCTCTATAGACTTGTCAGACGCCTATTGGCACATTCCAATCAACCGTCGACTCTCCCCCTACCTAGGGTTCAGGCTACAACGAAGACTATACGCCTTCAGAGCCATGCCATTCGGGCTAAACATAGCCCCAAGGATTTTTACGAAGCTTGCGAGCGTAGCTCTCAAACAATTATGCCTAAAGGGAATTCAGGTAGTAGCCTACCTGGACGACTGGTTGGTGTGGGCAGCATCCGAGACAGAATGCTTGCAAGCTTCCAGTCAAGTGATCTAGTTCCTACAGTACCTAGGTTTCAAGATCAACAGATAAAAGTCTCGACTTTCTCATCTCAAAAGTTCCAGTGGCTGGGAATCCACTGGGACCTCTTGTCACACCGTTTCTCCATCCCGGCGAAGAAAAGGAAGGAGATAGCGGGTTCTGTCAAGAGACTTCTAGATTCCGAAAGGATATCAAGACGCGAACAAGAGAGGGTACTGAGCTCTCTCCAGTTTGCTTCGGTGACAGACCCAGTGCTAAGAGCACAGCTAAAGGATGCAACTGGAGTTTGGAGAAGTTTTGCATCAATCGTGCGAAGAGATCTGAGAAGACCAGTTCCGCTTCGGCTACATACTCTTCTCAGGCCTTGGTCCCAAGCCAGACTTCTAAAGAAGTCGGTTCTTCTTCAGCCACCTCCCCCGTCGGTGACGATTCACTCAGACGCCTCGAAGGAGGGATGGGGAGGTCACTCTCATCGGAAAAAAGTCCAGGGGACTTGGTCCAAGCTATTCAAGACCTTTCACATAAACTTTCTAGAAGCTATGGCAGTGCTCCTTGCCTTAAAGAAAGTTTCCCCGCGTCACTCGATCCACATAAGGTTGGTGATGGACAGCGAGGTAGTTGTGAGATGCTTGAATCAACAAGGATCGAGGTCACCACCTCTCAACCTGGTGATGTTGGCCATCTTCCGATTGGCGGAAAAGAAGAAGTGGTACCTGTCGGCAGTTCACCTTCAAGGAGTCCGCAATGTGACAGTGGACGCTTTATCCAGGTTCACACCGATAGAGTTGGAATGGTCCTTAGACGCAGGATCATTCTCCTTCATTCTGAATCAAGTCCCAGAACTGCAGATAGACCTCTTTGCGACGAAAGACAAGAAGAAGTTGCCCCTGTACGTATCCCCGTACGAGGACCCCTTAGCGGAAGCAGTGGACGTGATGTCCCTCAACTGGAACAGAGGGTCCAGGATTTATCTGTTCCCTCCTCACAACCTTCTGTTGAGGGTCCTCAACAAACTGAGATCCTTCAAAGGGGTAGCGGCAATAGTAGCCCACAAGTGGCCAAACAGCGTGTGGTTCCCCCTGGCATTGGAACTACAGCTGAAGTTTGTACCGCTACCAGATCCAGTTCTGACCCAGCGAGTTCAGAAGTCGACTGTCTGTGCTTCATTACAGAAAACCCGAACCCTGCAGCTCATGATTTTCTCTCCCTAGCGGTGAGAAAGCGTTTCGGGATTTCGAAAGCCAGCATAGACTTCCTAGAGGAATATAAGTGCAAATCTACTAGAAGGCAATATGAGTCATATTGGAGAAAATGGGTGGCCTTTGTCAAGGCGAAGAATCCGCAGGAGATCTCGACAGACTTCTGCTTATCTTTCTTCATCCACCTCCATGGTCAAGGATTGGCAGCTAACACGATTTCAACGTGTAAGTCTGCTTTGACAAGACCCATTCTATATGCCTTCCAGGTCGACCTAGGTAACGAGTTCTTTAATAAAGTTCCGAAAGCCTGCGCTAGGCTCAGACCTTCAGCACCTCCAAAGGCCATTTCATGGTCTTTAGACAAAGTTCTTCATATCGCTTCTCTGTTGTACAATGAAGAATGTGCGTTAAAGGATTTGACACAAAAAGTTATTTTCCTATTTGCACTCGCGTCCGGGGCCAGGGTTAGTGAGATTGTAGCCCTCTCGAGAGAGGCAGGTCGTGTTCAGTTCCTGGATTGGGGAGAACTGAACCTGTTTCCGGATCCTACGTCTCTCGCCAAGAATGAGTTACCCACCAACAGGTGGGGTCCCTGGAGAATCTGCCCTCTGAAAGAAGATGCATCTCTATGTCCAGTAGAATGCCTAATGGTCTATCTTCATAGAACTTCAGACTTCAAGGGTGGTCAACTATTCAGGGGAGAAACATCAGGCTCAAATTTATCTCTGAATCAACTCAGAGCGAAAATCACATATTTTATTCGCAGAGCGGATCCTGACAGTACACCCGCAGGTCACGATCCGAGGAAAATTGCCTCATCCTTAAATTTCTTTAATTGTATGGATTTTGAACATCTCCGTTCATACACTGGCTGGAAGTCTTCCAGAGTGTTCTTTCGCCACTATGCGAAGCAAGTAGAGGAACTAAAGAGATCTGTGGTAGCAGTGGGTCGCGTCGTTTAACTCTGCGAGGAACAGTGGTTTTAATTGGGACGATTAATTCCTGGGTGAGTGTGTAGTTACATGCCGTACTACAAACTAAGTGAGGGCACTGAGTTGCCCATGTAGACTGTTCCATTTCCAAAGGTGAACCTAGCATAAGTGCAGACATGTGTGCCGAGCGTTTCTAACGCTAATGTCATTGATTTGTAATACAGACTTTTATGACTTTGATACCTCGGTATCTTAAAAGTGGCATTTAATGTTTTTTCTTTCAGATAAACAGTTCTGTTTACTATCATATTTATGCTTAAAGTTTTGGGTTATCCTCTTTTTATATATATATATATATATATATATATATATATATATATATATATATATATATATAATATATATATATATATATATATATATATATATATATATATATATATATATATATATATATATATATATATATATATATATATATATATATATATATATATATATATATATATATATAATTGTGGTTAACCTGTCTGTTTATTGTCTGTCAATGAACTTGTTCTTGAGAACCTTGCGTCTCCTTCACCTGTGTCAATTTATTGGTATAATTGAGCATTCATTCTATGTACCTTTCTGGGATAATTCTAATAGAATTGTTCCTTTATGCAAGCTATGTTGCATTGGTTTATGCTTTCCCTTAACGGGAGGACCCCGTCCCATAAGGGGACGATGGCGGTTTTACTAGTTTCCTCCTATGCGGATATAAACCTTTGTCCAATACAAGTATTGTGCGGAGAACTGGTCGATATTACATATTGATGCAGTGGTTCTTTACAAACTATGCTTCACTTAATTTAGGGCGAGACCACTATATTAGCTTGCCTGGTATTCATACATAGGTATATGTACTCTTCGAGACTTTTCCAGAGTCTAGTAGGACTCTTCCCTGTAGGGGGCAGGAAGCTCTAACATGGTTTATAGTTAGTTGAAAAGATGTATAACGGTAACATCTTAGGTCTCTAGGTCTAGTCGACCGGGAAAAATTACATCCGGGGAGTACGGCACGTTCTGAGAATCCACAGATACAGTAATGCTCTGGTATACTTCCATCAGGACGACATGGCTTGAGCCCAAAAAACGGATTTTTAGCGAAGCGAAAAATCTATTTTTGGGTGAGATGGCCATGTCTTCCTGATGGACTCGCCCTTGCCTTTCTAAGAAAGGGCTGTAGGACCCCTCCCTACATACAGTATCTGTAGCACCTCGTGTACGCTACAAGGAATACAGATGGCGCCAGGATTGGCGCCAGGCACGCTTACGAATCGGGAGATAGGGAGCCTTGGGAGCGGCTCCCCCTTTTTCTTTCCCGAGTTCGTTTCTTGCCAACTGCCCCCTGCGAGACGAAATCTCTGTTCGGGATACAGATTGCCAGGTGGCGTGTCAAGAATACGTCCTCTGATATGTCGCGATATCCCTTTCAGGAGGGATATTCGCTCCAGAGTTAGAATTCTGGTACCTTAAGGTAAATTCTCTGGGAATATCGACGTAGTTGTAATATACCCTAGGAAGCTACCCTATAGGAACTTCCATCAGGACGACATGGCCATCTCACCCAAAAATAGATTTTTCGCTTCGCTCAAAATCCGTTTATTAAGGAATGCTTGAGTGTTAAGAGAGGCGTGAGTTGCCTGCTGTGTGGTGTTTGCATAATGCAGATAAGACTCCTATCAAGGTGTAAGGTGCTGCTGACGTGTATAGAATTTTTTGGACAAAGATCATCTTGCATTCCGTGTTATTAGAAATACAGGAGCATGAACGGTGGAATTACATATTTCGGAGGATATTATAATATTGAAATAGGATATACTATACAATTGAAAAGGAATGATATAAAGGATATCTTATTTAAAACTAAGATAATTGTCATTTCGAGAAAACGATTGTTATCATGTTTTAATATTTCTCACGAACGTAAGTTATTAGTTTTCTATGAAATTTTCTTTTGGTATTTTTTGTTATAGGATTTATTTTGATTATCCATTGTGCTTAGAATCTATTAGTGTTATAATGAGCTGTCAATATTTACACAAACTTCAATTACAGGAATACAAATTTTCATCTTACGAAAGCCAATGCTAAAAAAATTGACAATATTTCTCTCTCTCTCTCTCTCTCTCTCTCTCTCTCTCTCTCTCTCTCTCTCTCTCTCTCTCTCTCTCTCCTCTCTCTCTCCGAAAGTAGAGAATATTTGTAGCGTAACTCGTGTCTGAAAACTCTTTAAAACTCATGAATGCAACTTGTGTTGCAACTTGCAAGACCCGGATGGCAACCAATCTGCACTCAGCCTTCCATTAAACGTTATAGCAAAGCGAAGGCTCTTGAGCAACAGCTATGTCGAATCACCTTATTAGAATAAGTTAAGGGGCCAAGGGGGTATCATGATTCCGAGAGGCTATTGGCTCGTTAAAACCCATTGGCAGGAATGCCTTATGGATTATGACGAAATCCCAGTTATAAAGAATATTTCATGATCATTTTAATTTCCCTAATGAAAAATAATATTCAGAGAATGACAAGTGAAAGAGTTTAAAAAAAAAATAATAATTTACGCAGAGATTAATGTAAAAATAGCATTCAGAAAATAACAGGCGAAAAGGTTGAAAAATATATGGAGTATTATTTTACGTGAAGAGGAATATAACAAAGAAAGAAACTTAACGCTGAAGGTGAGTTAAATATTAAGACGGAAGAAAACAATGCAATGATAGGTGAATGGGAAAAAGATAATATTGTCTCACAAGAAAATAAAAACATTTTGATTGTC
>NC_090731.1:34265598-34270598 GCF_036898095.1 Palaemon carinicauda | reverse complement strand
CTTTTAACTGGTATATGATTACACTAATAGTGAGAATGAAAGTATGTGTGTAAATGTGTACCTATACATATGTATAGTTCCGTATCTAATTTCCTCATGTCATTATTTGAAGCTCTCTATTGGCTGGTGTATTGTTATACCCTGAGAGTGAGAAGGAGAGTGAGAATGACAGTGAGAGTGCAAGTGGTTTTTTAGAGAGCGTCGAAGCGCCATAAAAATTCCAGTTGATGCTGTCAAGGTGAAGAATGAATTTCCACAATGTGTTTTAGAACGGGTGGCATACTAGAGAGAGAGAGTTGTATGAAATCTGTGGTACACGTACAACATTTTGATAATTTTGCTCTATAGATGTCAAAAATAACTATATACATACCGTTGTCCAATAAGACTGAGTCTATAGGCAACTCAAGTGTATCTTGCCCCCTCTGGTATCAACAAATTTCTATATGACTTTCCTTATTCCTTTAGATTAGTCTTACTCCTTCACATGGCACAGGTGATTAAAAGGTTTTTCAATTGGACTCTCAAGAATTTTCATTAGCTCTTTTCTGTACGTCTTTGACTCGGCTCCCACGAGAGAGAGGTCCTGATCAGCTGTTATTATTATTATTATTATCGATTCTATTATTATATTTCAGCATATTATTCTAATGGATTTATTATATACATACGTTTCTGGTGTCTTTTGCCTTCAGGTGGTTTTATTATATCAATGAAAAAAAAAGCTCTCTCATTCCTTTATTCCCTACATAATTTACAATATTTCTAATGTTATTTCTTTAGATTTCAGTGTTTTTTACACTATTCTTTTAAATAAAAACATCTCTATCCATAATCTTTTTTTTTTTTTATTTAAAACATCCTTGTTAATGGATTAATTTTTATTTGAAAACATATCTGTCCATAGATTTATTTTTGTTATTTGAAAGCCTCTCTATTCATGGATTTGTCCGATCTCCTCTTGGCTCTTCCCATATGCACTTAATACCTAATCTCGTCAGTAAAAGACCCATTTCTTCCCTTCCCGCTCTCGGGTATCAAGTCCCAGAAGTTCCATCTCGGCAATGTCCTGACGCAGGAAGGACGGATGATGAGCCTTAACACTGTCCCTTAATGGTCCATCTCCTATCTCATTTCATCCAGGAATTCGTTCTTCTCTCGGGTCTTTCTATCGCTCTTCACATTCAGATATGAATATTCTTAGAGTGTTTTTCCATTCTTGGATTCCTCATTTGGAATTAACTTTTTTTACACGTCCTCCCTTTTTAATTTACTGAGATTATATAGATTACATTTTAGCTTCATCTTAAATGTGAACTTTGATCATCATTATATCAGCATCACTTTTCACGCATAAATACACTCACATATATGGATTCATATATGATTCTTATATATATATATATATATATATATTATATATATATATATATATATATATATATATATATATATATATTTATATATATATATATATATATATATACATATATATATATATATATATATTATATATATATATATATATATATACATATATATATATACATATATATATATATATTATATATATATATATATATATATATATATATATATATAATATATGTGTGTGTGTGTGTGTGGTGTGTATGTACATATGTTTTATTTATATATATATATATATATATATATATATATATATATATATATATATGTGTGTGTGTGTGTGTGTGCGTGTGTGTGTGTTGTGTGTGTGTGCGTTTAAGTACACATGTTAAATACATATATATATATATATATATATATATATATATATATATATATATATATATATATATATATATATATATGTATATATGTATGTATGTATATATTGTGTGTATATGTATATATGGTTACCTTAAATTCTTTTAATTAAGTTGATATAATCTCTCTCTCTCTCTCTCTCTCTCTCTCTCTCTCTCTCTCTCTCACTCTCTCTCTCTCTCGCTCTCTCTCCCCAATGTATACGTGTTGAAGTTCTTTGTGAGCGTTTGTTAGCTTAATTGCCGTATTCTAACATCCAAATTCATCCGCCTCTGCTTTTTTTGTGTCTTATGATTCACAGATGACGTTTATAGTAATATACTGATGTGTTTAGCAACTAAATTGGATATTCCAGAAACTAATCTCGTGAAAGTTCATCTAGGAGCTCCATTTTAGGTACTATATATTAGTAGTCTAATTTTCAGAGCTTAATAGTATTCATTTCTATGAAATATTTTGTGTATATCTATAAAGATCATAATTAGCATCTTTTTCAATTTAGCATATTTTGGCCATACACAAATAATTCATGAGAAACTTTTGAGCAAAATGTCATTCACGGAGTTCAGTAAATTGTTATTAGAATTTACCTCAGAATTTATCTGTTTAACTGTAGTAAGATTTGAGAAACTAAACATTTGCTTTTTATCAAATAATATATGAAACATTATGAGTGTACATATTTATTCTTCATCATCATTTCTAAAAGATTTTATTAAGAATGGTATCTTCCAGGATAGCTTTTATTTACACCTTTTGGAGATTTTGATGTTACTCTGAATTTAATTTCTGGTGCCAATCTCTTTTGAAACTTCAACCACATAGCTTTAATGACAATCGTACCTATAAGGATATTCCTGAAATATATACAAAGTGCTTATGACAAAGCCTTCCTACTATAATACTCAAGATTTCCAAACTCTTCAACCAAAAGATTATTATCGTGTGGGATCCAGATATTGTTACTTGATACCCATTATGAATCACTTAATAGAATAATCTACTATTTCTAGAAGCGATGTTGACGTTCTTTTTTTTTTTTTTTTTTTTTTTTTAAGAATATAAATTCGTGTATTTATGGCATGACATCAAATTACTTCTCGTGTTTGCAGGAAAAAGATCAGATCTTAAAACCTGTCTGTTTCATTTTTCAAATTCGACAAATTGTTTAAGATTACGTTGAGATAACTTAACTAAACCTGGTATTAGCATATTAAATGTTTCTTTTACTAAACTCCTAACAACAAAAGTTCGTTATAGATGCCAAACGAAAATATTATACTAGTAGTAATACAAAACGCCAAAGCAGGATACCTGATAAAACAAAAAATAAAAATCTTATGAGACAGAAAAGTGGCAGCCATATTAGATTTGTGTATATTTCAATATTAGCGCCATTTGGGGACCTAGTTCTAAATGCAAAAAGGAAACCAAAATTTGGGGAAAACAGCATATTTATTGTCAGTAGAACTAGCAGAGGACTGAGGCTCTAGGAGCTTTTACGTTTATAATTTTCTATCATTGACTTTGAGAAGTCATTGAATATTTTTATTTTTTTTTTATCTTTTAATTATCTTTCTACGTTTGCTTATCCAGTCCTTTTATGGACATACCTACAGAGAAATTTTTGAAACAAGAAGAGAATTGTATAGATAACACGCTTTGATATAAATTTGGTAAAAAATTTGAATGTGAATTAATCTACTTTTCAAGTTTTCAAAAAAAAAAAAAAAACTTGCTTTAGAAAAAAGTATAAATTGTTTTTCCTATGAAATGTATTCAGTTACAGCTGTTCGGGAGTAGATTTTTACTGTAAGATATAAACATTAATTTCTTTAAAAAAATAAAAATAAAATTAATTGTAATCAATAGAAAAAGAATGCTAGAATCATTATCGTTTTGAAGAAAGAATTAAAGCAAAAACATTTTTTTACATCATTACAAAAGCAAATTAATGTATTTATGGGCTCTCCTCCATTTGATTGATATGAGAAATATATTTATGACATGAATGATTATCATGAACACCATGATAATTTATTTACATATTTATTGATTAATATCGAAGAAAGCGCTCCGGAATTATAATAGAAAAAAAATATCAAAGGTAAATGGGGGGCGGAGTTGGTGTTGTTTGCAATAGTCATAATTATTTTTTATTTGATTTACGAATGATTTTGTGAAATGAAAATTCTTGGTTTTAGAATTGAATGCGAAGTCATTAATCTATTTCTGTATTGCTGTCTGAAATAATAACATATAACATTATTTTTTTTTTATTATTTTCTTGGCACTTACTCGATGAAATTACATTTTATGCTTTTATCTTTATAAGGACTTGGAAACTTAGTTCACTTTAATCTTTTATAATTTACAATTTATAATGTTTTATAATTTACAAAGGTTAAGGATAATGCCAAAAAAATTAAGGGCTTTTTAATTTGCTTCGAAAATGTTGTTCTATTTTCAAGTTGTTTTCCAGTTAACTATAATTCATTCATCATTTTTCTATTTCATTTTAGTTATTATAATAATATCCTATACATGACGAAAAAATTTTCATTTAAAAAATCAGTTTATATTTTCACCTTATTCATCTAACCTTTATTTACTTGGTACAGAAAAAATACATTGTTTTTCCAGCTTATATTTACTTTGACAACGCTTACCTCCACTTCTTCCTTTTCCTTTGAGAAATCAGTTTATATTTTTCCTTATTTATCTAACCTTTATTTACCTGCTGCAGAAGAAAATACTTTGTTTACCCATTTTACATCTACTTTGACAGCGTTATACCTCCACTTCTTCCTTTTCATTACAAGAACTCTTTGACGTCTCTATCGTCTCGACATGTGGTTTCTCTTTAACACTTAGTCTGTATCTACATCTTAATGCTAGTGCAGAGAGAGAGAGAGAGAGAGAGAGAGAGAGAGAGGAGAGAGAGAGAGAGAGAGAGAGAGAGAGAGAGAGAGAAGGGATGGGTAAGTGGTGCTAACATTGCGTAAAATTTCGTCTGCTAACGGAAGCATAGACAGGGGGCTGGTTTAAGAGAATAGCATTATGTTGATAGGCGAAATAGGGTGATCTTCAAAGCACTTACGAGAAAGTAGGACACAACTGTAGCAGGAGGGTAGGATATAAAAAGGGCTATGAATTGAGAAATGTTTTTTCAATCAAATTCTCTGTTTCCTTTACAGACCTCACATATCTTA
>NC_090731.1:34255598-34263098 GCF_036898095.1 Palaemon carinicauda | reverse complement strand
AATACCCACTGGAAGGAAACGCAATACTTTTCTTTATCTTAAACCCGAGGCAGACGAGAAGAGGGGAAGCGTAGGGAAACTCTTTTCTAAAGTTCTAACCCATGAGAGGGGCCTGGCGTGGTTAGATTAAACCGTCATTATGCCCTCTCAGGCCATATTCAAGGGGGAATCGGCCGTAATAAACTACCGACGAAGCACCACCTTCTATCTGGTAGGGGACAGTTAACGTCATTTCCGATTGCAATTTGCAAACCTGGCAAATGCTAAGTCCGTCGTTACTGTTCCTCGTGTTGAGATGGGACTTGTAGGAATTCTCTCCTCGTCCGGTTTCTTAATGAATAATTCCACGAATCTGGAGTAAGAGACGAGTTGGGGGGGGGGAGATGTGGGTTTTTTTCCATTTCGCAGAAACTGTTTTTTGAATTAAGGTTATTCGATGTTGCATACGCAAATATATTTTCTTTTCAGTTCTTCATACCCACATACACACACACACACACACACACATATATATATATGTATATATATATATATATATATATATATATATATATATATATATATATATATATATAATATGTATATATACATATTATACATATATAATATGTATATATACATATTATATACATATATATATATATATATATATATATATATATATATATATATATATATATATATATATATATATATATATATATATATAAATGTATATATACACAGCATATATATATATATATATATATATATATATATATATATATATATATATATATATATATATATATATATATATATATATATATGTATGTATAATGTGTGCGTGTGTGTATGTATACTGTATATATTTTTATGAATATTTCCATAATTTGATAATTAATTTATTCTTTTTTTGCTATTCATAATCATCAAACAGAAAAGATGTCTACCTTCTTATAGCTTTTAGTCTTTTATTCTATATCCATTGACATAATGTTCCATGCAGTGTTTAGTTTTTCATAGATGAGGGATGGAAATGGCCGATCTGTTAATGGTTAGCAGAGTTGTCAAGTGATGACCTAACGACCTTAAAAGGGCAAATTACCCAAGAGTCATCTAGAAGCAGATAGCCAGCAGCTAGCATCGGATAGCTGATGGCTATGAAGCGAAGGATTTTGCATTAGTTTCTTATAGTTTTTCAGTAGACGTCACAGTGAAACTGAAGCTGTTTTTTCCTGTTATTTATGGAGACAACCAATGTCAAAAGAATACAATAAGCTTCCAATAGACATCCGAAAGACTGAAGATATTAAGCCTCTCAGGAGGAAACTGAGGACTTTCTTCTTTTCTATGGGCTTCCATAATGTGGATCTGACAGTCTTCTTCTTCTTCTTTGTATGCATCTTTTCCCACTTTTATGTTGGGTCAATGTTGCTGACCAGCTTTTTCCATTTACCTCTGACAGTAAAAAGATAAAATTAGTTACAGATGACAAGGTTTCATTGCATGTATATGGCCAGAAAATCAGGCCTTTAAGTAGTATTTTTTCGCTTTTCTTCATTCATGTGTCTCTTAATTCACAGTTACCAAAAAACAAAAACAAAAAAAACAAAAAAATCCGGGCGATGGTGTTTGTGCTTTACTGGTTTTTATCTCAATCCGTCATCAAACGGCGTCATATCGCTTGATTGAATATTTAAAGCTCGAAAGGATATCATTTGGGAATAGTTACGTGATCCGGAGAACTGTTGGGATCCTGTATCGTATCCTGCAAGGGCTTTGAAGATTACACCGAGGGATACGTTCCTTCAAAGGCTTTGTGAGTTGTATTCGATGGTAAGGAGAAATTAAGTCTTTTGTTTGTTTATCTTTTGGCATCCGCTGTGTGAATATATGTTTCAACTAGTGTTCGCCCGTTAAAATTGAGGGCCATATATTTAGATAGATATGCACACACACTACTCCCTCTCCCCCTACCTGAGGGACTGAAAGAGACGGAATAGTTATACGTGTGGCACTGCCACTTAGAGTGACCGGAAGGAAAGAAAGATATATATATATATATATATATATATATATATATATATATATATATATATATATATATATATATATATATATATATATATATATATACTGTATATATATACATATATATATATTTATATATATATATATATATATATATATATATATATATATATATATATATAAATATATATATATATATATATATATATATATATATATATATATATATATATATATATATATATATATATATATATATATATATATATATATATATATATATATATATATAGCCAGGCTTTTGTTCTTGTTACATATGTGAGATGTAGGTAACATATAATGTCGTTTATTTATACAGTATATCTTTTTTTGATTCTCAAGTTCTAGTTAGAGGTAGTGTATAAGGTAAGTTGTATTTGATAGTTAATCCATAGAATTTATTTTATGTAATATTATTTTATATGCAAATGAGGTTTTTTCAGTTTCCTCTCTCTTGATAAAATTTTATACTACGAAGAACATATACATATTATATATATATATATATATATATATATATATATATATATATATATATATATATATATATATCTCTCTATATATATATATATATATATATATATATATATATATATATATATATATATATATATATATATAGATATTTATATATATTTATATATATATATATATATATATATATATATATAGATATGTATATATATATATATATATATATATATATATATATATATATATATATATATATATATATATATATATATATATCATATATATTTATATATTTCTATATATTTCTATATATATATGTATATATAATATATAAATACATATGTATATACACACACACACACACATATATATATATATATATATATATATATATATATATATATATATATATATATATATATATTTATATATATGTATATATATATGTCTAATATATATATATATATGTATATATATATATATATATATATATATATATATATATATATATATATATATATATATATATATATATATATATAGATATATATATATATATATATAATATATATACATATATATATATATATATATATATATATATATATATATATATATATATATATATATATATATCTATATATATATATATATATATATATATATATATATATATATATACATATATATATATATTACTATGAGATTCAGGGCCTCTGTAACACGGTTTTTTCGCAATAACTTTTTTTCTATGAATTTCATAAATATAACGCTTATTCAGAATGCACATTATATCTACACATAAATTTTGACTATATTCTGCATTACGTAGGTTGAATAAATTTGGTACTTTATTAAGTAAAAGTGACGATTTTTGAAGACGGGCCAACTTACTCAGAGAAAAGGTTTCGAACGCACTCGTTACGTAACTTATGACGGCATTTCATCTCTCTTTCTCGATCGATGATTGGTTATACGTAACGAAGGCTAAACCTCTGCCAACAATAACACAAAAGTGTAAATAAAAGCAAAGCAGTACACCTTTATGAACTCTGAAACCTCTCCACTGAGAATTATCATAATGAACAAACGAACAAAATATGTTAATAAATACAAAAACATTTCGATTATTTGTCTAACTCCCAAAATAAGTTTCCTAAGAAATTACAGTCTACTTTATAGCTCACAATCAGACTGACAAGGTTTAGGGAATAGTTGGTAATTTTCAAAAACGGTGTAGACAAGCTTGATTTGATAACTGCTATATCCAATGTCAAGCAATTTTTATTTACTGTCTATCTACCGATCTATTTACTGTAAAAAAAAAAAAAAAAATAGCCGGTACTGTATTTTGCTTTAAACTTTCACCAATAATTATCGTCAAATGATGACTTCATGAGGCTCCACCCACTTTAGCCTCGTTATAATTCTGGATAACACTGAAGGGTATCATGGGCATTGTTGGATCAGAAAATTAAAATTCTGGCTATAAAAACTTATTTCTCGAGTAGTTGTAAGAAGTGCTAAATGATCCTCAAGGATACCAGCAGTTGGCCTAAACGTTTAATTCATGTATACTACTGTTGCGGTAATACTGCTACAGTAGTATTACTACGCTAGCACAGATACCCCACCCACATTTATGTATCGTTCCGCCATTCATAAAGTCTGTGTCATTTTTTTTCACTGTGCAATAAACCATGGCCTCCTCAGAATTTAAGTTTTATATTAGATGATAGGCTATTTCATTAAGCTGACAAATTTATGGCAACTGGGTATGTTATTGCCGATGTTGAAGCTAAAGATAAAGTTTGGTATCATTCCTTCATTGCAATATCATCTTTACTACTATTTGTTTTGCTACATGTAGTAATTATTTTAAAGGATAAATGAATTATGTTCACTTTACTCCAATAAATTCCCATAAGATGTACAAATAAAACTTCTAAAACTATTCATGATTTATTTATAAAATGCAGTCATGCCCAAAACATAGCCAACACGGTCGTACGGCCTAAGAAGAAGAAAAAAAAAATTATATCGGATGATCCGTTGGTCTGATGGAGAGTTTAGCACAAAATTCTCATTTTAACAAAAATAGTTATATCAAGACTGTTTACATACAATCTCTCTCTCTCTCTCTCTCTCTCTCTCTCTCTCTCTCTCTCCTCTCTCTCTCTCTCTCTCTCTCGGTGGCATAGTGAATAGTTAATGGAAATTTTCAAAAGCCTGAGTGACATTACAAGTATTATAATCATATTACGCTAAATACAAATCAGACCATAAACATTGGATTTAAACTAGAAACTGAATAATTACCTATTCAGGCTATAGTAAATATGGCCATGGGATTTCTCTTGACTGTATAAAGTTGCAAGTCATAAGATAAATGCAGTTTTGCAACCACAGGGGCAATTCCAAATCCTGCTAGCCATTCTTGACTGTTATGGGTTCCAAAGCCGATGGAAGAAGGTGAATGGGTGTCCGGTGGATGGGCGGGGCAAAATTTTGTCAAAAGGTGTTTACATTGCTTACGTAATGAATGTTTTCGACTCTTGGCTCGTTATTACTGGCCATGGCGTCGGCTAGATCATTTTTACTCTATAAAAATTAAAACTATCGGGTTTAGGTTATTGAAAATGCTGACAAAATTTGTGTGTGGTTGTAAAATATACATATGTCAACTTTCAGCTACATCCGATGCCTTGATAAGGAGCAAAGTCCAAAAAAACCGTGTTACAGAGGCCCTGAATCTCATAGTAGATATATATATATATATATATATATATATATATATATATATATATATATATATATATATATATATATATATATATATATATATATATGTGTGTGTGTGTATGTGTGTGTGTGTGTGTATGTAAAGTACTTTCCGCTTTTTGCAAGGCGATTTATTAGCTTTGAAGCCCCTAGTTCTGTTGATCATATCCCAAAAATTCTATCTCCAAAACTATTTGATATCTCTCACAGAAAGCATCTCACCTAAAGCAGTATCCGTAGTTTACACCATTGCATTGTCCTTTGGTCTCTTTATTTCCTTTCTCAATCTTTTGAATCCAAACTCAAACGAACTCTCCTCAATATACCGACCCATCTTCCTGTTCCGTCACGGCCTCTTCACCCCAGAAGAGTGTGGTGGAAACTTTAAGATATTTTGAGAATTTAGAGGAGTTCCTTAAATGCTCTATAAAAGGGAGACCTCAAAGGCCCAGAAAAAAATGTATCCACCCCCCTCTCTCTCTCTCTCTCTCTCTCTCCTCTCTCTCCTCTCTCTCTCTCTCTCTCTCGTCTCATATATAATATATATATATATATATATATATATTATATATATATATATATTATATATATATATATATATATATATATATATATATATAGTTAACTCTTCTGGGTACCCACCTGGTTTGAGATAAGAGTGTGTTTTGTGGATAAGACGTGATACAGTTGTTGACTATTTTCCAAAACTGCTATTGGAAGATGTAACTGAGAGCTTTTTTTTTGTGGACTATTTTCCAAAAAAGCTGTTGAACGGAACCAAAATTAATTAGTCAAGTCAAAAGATGTAAAGCTAAAGTTTCAGGAAAGTACCATAGAGGGTCATGCCCTTGCTGCATCGATCTTAGGACTCATGTGGGAGGTTTAGAGCCTGGAAGGAATTGCACTTTGAAAGATCAATAAAGTATAATTCAAAAGGGTATTTGAGTAATGTTATAAAATTGTAATATCAAAACGCAGCTGAATATAGAGTTAGACATAAAAACTCCTAATGTATTGTACGAGTGGGCTGTTAGGTTGTAACTGAGAGACGAGGGTCAATACAACGGACTTTATTTCAACAGATAGCGAGTTCATATACAAAAGGTTCCCGTCACAAATGACACAAAAATTCAAAAAGATTTATTCGTGTAAAGGCAAGCCTAATCAGGTTCTGTTAACTAACCGAGAGATATGAAAAAAATACCGTCACATTGTAGGAGCTTGTGTGAAACACGTGGTTCAGTATGTTTGACAAATTTTGTCGTGGCTAAATAGGGTGTTTATGGAAGTAGGTATTTGAATGTTGAAAATGGACAGGGTATTTAGGTTGATGAGATTTCTTCTTAGGTCCCATGTGAGCGAAAAGAAAATGTATTGAGATGAATTGTCTAATCTCTGAAGGTCTGATTAAACAGATTGTGCTATATCGATACTGCAAAGCAATAACATCAAATTGATTTTCACATTGGTTTTTGTTCACATGTATAAAATTGAAGAGAAATAGTTGTTTGAAAAATAGATGATACCAAAGAACTGACAGTAAAGTTAATATGCTAAGGAAGTGTTTGATAGGTATATGTGGCAGATATATTGATATATAACTGATCTTATTAAGGAATGCTTGAGTGTTACGAGAGGCGTGAGTTGCCTGCTGTGTGGGTGTTTGCATAATGCAGATAAGGACTCCTATCAAGGTGTAAGGTGCTGCTGACGTGTATAGAATTTTTTGGACAAAGATCATCTTGCAGTCCGTGTTATTAGAAATACAGGAGCAGGAACGGTGGGAATAACATATTTTGGAGGATATTATAATATTGAAATAGGAATATACTATACAATTGAAAAAGGAATGATATCAGGGATATCTTATTTAAAATTAAGATAATTGTCATTTCGAGGAAAACGATTGTTATCATGTTTTAATATTTCTCACGAACGTAAGTTATTAGTTTTTCTATGAAATTTTCTTTTGGTATTTTTTGTTATAGGATTTATTTTGATTATCCATTGTGCTTAGAATCTATTAGTGTTATAATGAGCTCTGTCAATATTTACACAAAACTTCAATGCGTGCTCAATTACAAGAATAAAAATTTTCATCTTAGGAAAGCCAATACTAAAAAAATTGACAATATTTCTCTCTCTCTCTCCTCTCTCTCTCTCTATCTCTCTCTCTCTCTCTCTCTCTCTCTC
>NC_090731.1:34219074-34250098 GCF_036898095.1 Palaemon carinicauda | reverse complement strand
CTCTCTTTCATCGAGGATGAAAGTAGGGCTTGAGCCTTAGCGTGGTCCATAATAATGACCTCCTTCGGCTCTGTCTCCTCACTTGAAGCTGGTTCTTTTCTCAGCCGGACATAGCAGTCCGGATATGATGCCTTGCTGGGCCAGAATTCTACCTCCTCTAGGGGAACTGAACCTAGCTTATCCGAGATGACGATCTTTCCAGTCGTCATCGGCATGTGCTCAGCATACCTCCATGGGTTAGCATCTGAGCATATGGGAAGGTCTTTCACATTGAGCCTTTTCTGGGGCCCATATGATTCTGCCAGGGACTGCATACGCAGTTCCATTGCAGCCGCCTTCTCCTGATTCTCCTTCTGCATTTGTTGGATCATTCCAACAATCGAAGAGAGGGCCTGTCCCAGTTCTACTGGGAGACCAGCCGATGTTGAGGGGATAGGCTCCGGCATCTGAACCGGAGTAGCCGACACCTCGTCGACCTCATCCTCTACGACATCCGGGGTTTGAACTTGATCCTGACCTTCTGCCAGGAGGTCTTCTTCCAAACATTCGTCCAGGTCAGACATCCTGTCATCCAACTGGATGTCTTGCATCGCAACTGCGACTTCCACGTCCACCTGGACTTGATCTTGAGGGATCTCCTCTTGAGGCTGGGGAATCACTGCCTCAGCTGATGCCTGGGGAAAAAGATACGCCCTCATCTTCTCACTTGGAAGATAAGGGCCAGAGGTGTTCTTCTTAAAGCCTCTTACCCAAGTACGAAGCTTTTCCCTTGCTATATCCCTTGATTCCGCCGTTCTAGGGGAATCAAAAGCCTCAGTAATCAGGTTAGTGCATACAGTACATACCTGAGGGTCCCAATACTGGAGATCATCCTTGGAGACAGCGCATGCTGCGTGTCTCCTACAACACCCATGTCCACAGAGGTTCTTGCTGCGGACATTGCAGAAAACATTTCCGCACTTCGGAGGGTCCTCCTGTAAAGAGAAGAAATTTCCATGAGTATCAAGTGAACTATGTATCACTGGATATGCATAGTATAGCATAACAATTCATAAAGGAAAGACACACACTTGTGTTTCCCTCACAACCCATTGTTGCAGCCTTCCAGATAATAAAATCAAAATGGTTTATCTCTACTAGAGTAACCAATGCAAGGTTTCCAGAGGAAACAGGTGGAGCTCACACCTAGGCAATGATTTTAAAATCCTGGATAATAGACAGGGAAGAACTCTGCTTCCTATCTGAGGGCAACAGCAAAGGGCTGTGCAAGAAAACACAATAGTGATAGAAGATACAGTGCTGTACCTAAACCTTTACTATAGTTTTCTTCTTACTGTATATGCTATACAGTAGAATACTAGTACAGTATAGGAGGATGTGGTGTGTGCCGGCCGGCAAAGGCAGGCCGGCACACACCACAACTAGCTTTAAAGTATACTACTTAACAGCTATAGGGCGGCAGCACTCTGGTTCAAATGCCTGTGCCGGTCGGCAGCAGCTGCCGGCCGGGTAACAGCCAATGTTGGCCGGCAAAGACTGCCGGCCAGCAACTACACAAGGTAGTACCCAGCTGCCGGCCACACTCTTGGTGACCGGCAGACAAGGACTGACATAAGCCGGCCGGCAAAGGTACAAGACCGATGCCAGCCGGCAGCAAAGGAACCAGAAGACTACACCTGCCCGGCTGCCGGCCTCATAGGCCGGCAGCCGGGACATGTACAGCACTAGAAGAAAATAGAATGGATGCCGGGATAAGAGTGTACACAACCATCCAAGCCCGGCAACCGAAAGAGTGCATATAAGGAAGGGGAGAAACTTAATTCAGGCTTCCTTGACCAATGCCGTCCGGCTCTGCCGGCAGGCATGGATGAGGGACCAAGAGAGGTCCGGGCAGCACTCGAAAACATAAGACCCTTGCCGGCCAGCATCTCTGCCGGCCGGCAATGGGCTGAGTCAATTCCACATCCCAACCTATACTAGGTTCAGAAGTAGAACGACGTACAATACAGTAATACCCCTGCCGGCCAGCTCTGCCGGCCGGCAAGGTACAGTACAGTAATGGCTAGGCCATTACGGAGATAGAGGGGGAAGGGACAAGAGGGTCCTGCCAACCTTGCTTTAGTGACAGATCACCCGCAGCCAAGAACTTTGTCTTAGCCTAAGGGAGATCTAAGGGAAAGGGCCAGCAATACTTGCCAGCTTCCAGAGCACCAAAGCAAGGAAGGCGTTGCTACTCCCAAGGGAAGAACTTATCTTCCCCCGAGAACAGCAACAGGACTTAGTCTGGTCGATCACAAAAGAAGGAATCATAACTTACAGAAACCTTCGGTAGTGACCTAAGGGAGCTAAGCTCCCTTTGTAAGTCTTAGGTCAGCGAGGGAGACTCTGCTCCAAGCCAGACAACACGGACTCAGACTAAAAACTCTGTTGTTCTGTCCCTCTTTTGAACCAGACTTACTGGAACAGGAGGGTACAGTAACACCCTAGTATAGTTTTATCGAAAATAAATTCGGAAAAAACCACTTAGGGATAAGCCCAAGGCTCAAACAGAGGGAAAGGGATTGCATACCTTCTCCGAAGAAAAGAAAGCAACCGGGGAGTATGATAAAGTATACTAAGGCTCCATAAGCAATTAGCCTAGGCACCAAGAGAATCGATTACCTAATTCACCGAAACTCACACGTATACAATCTTGGAAATATTCCACAGAGTCTAAAATGTATAAAATATAGCCTAAAGCTTCAATAAAATTTTAATTACACTCGGAAAAACCAAAATCATGCATGAAGTACTAGGACCAAACGACTAGGCTACATGGCCTAGCGTAGGCCAGAATGGCGAATACTTCGCCAAATAATACTAAGCACGAAAGGAAATCCTATGAAAAGCTAAATAGCTAAAATTTATTAAAGCAAAACAACCAGGAATGTCACTCTGACTAACTAATTTATACCTAGCGAGTGACAGTGTCCAGGACACCTCTGGTAGGCTACGGCTCTTGTATCAAAGATTAATCCTATTAATCACTCAAAATTTTACCAAGAGCCTACATTTATACATAACAGACACTATACTCAACTTATCCGAGGCCAACGAAGACGGAGAAGCCATGAAAAGCTGAATAAATCCAAGATTTGCGAGAAAAACAGGAAAAAAACACCGAGTTGTTAAGCTACGCAAAAAGGAATGCAGATGGCGCCAGGATTGGCGCCAGGCACGCATACGAATCGGGGGATAGGGAAGCCTTGGGAGCGGCTCCCCTTTTTCTTTCCCGAATTCGTATCTCGTCAATCACCTCCTACGAGACGAAATCTCTGTTCAGGTCGTAGATTGCTATGTGACGTGTCTAGAATACATCCTCTGATATGTCGCGATATCCCTTTCACGAGGGATACTCGCTCCAGGAGTTAGAATTCTGGTACCTTAAGGTAAATTCTCTGGGAATATCGCCGTAGTTGTAATATACCCTAGGAAGCTACCCTATAGGAACTTCCATCAGGACGACATGGCTTGAGCCCAAAAAAATATATATATATATATATATATATATATAAATATATATATATATATATTAATACATATATATATATATATATATATATATATATTTTTGGCCTCAAGCCATGTCGTCCTGATGGAAGTTCCTATAGGGTAGCTTCCTAGGGTATATTACAACTACGGCGATATTCCCAGAGAATTTACCTTAAGGTACCAGAATTCTAACTCCTGGAGCGAGTATCCCTCGTGAAAGGGATATCGCGACATATCAGAGGACGTATTCTAGACACGTCACATGGCAATCTACGACCTGAACAGAGATTCGTCTCGTAGGAGGGAGATTGACGAGATACGAATTCGGGAAAGAAAAAAGGGGAGCCGCTCCCAAGGCTTCCCTATCCCCCGATTCGTATGCGTGCCTGGCGCCAATCCTGGCGCCATCTGTATTCCTTTTTGCGTAGCTTAACAACTCGGTGTTTTTTCCTGTTTTTCTCGCAAATCTTGGATTTATTCAGCTTTTCATGGCTTCTTCGTCTTCGTTGGCCTCGGATAAGTTGAGTATAGGGTCTGTTATGTATAAATGTAGGCTCTTGGTAAAATTTTGAGTGATTAATAGGATTAATCTTTGATACAAGAGCCGTAGCCTACCAGAGGTGTCCTGGACACTGTCACTCGCTAGGTATAAATTAGTTAGTCAGAGTGACATTCCTGGTTGTTTTGCTTAATAAATTTTAGCTATTTAGCTTTACATAGGATTTCCTTTCGTGCTTAGTATTATTTGGCGAAGTATTCGCCATTCTGGCCTACGCTAGGCCATGTAGCCTAGTCGTTTGGTCCTAGTACTTAATGCATGATTTTGGTTTTTCCGAGTGTAATTAAAATTTTAGTGAAGCTTTAGGCTATATTTTATACATTTTAGACTGTGTGGAATATTTCCAAGATTGTATACGTGAGAGTTTCGGTGAATTAGGTAATCGATTCTCTTGGTGCCTAGGCTAATTGCTTATGGAGCCTTAGTATACTTTATTATACTCCCCGGTTGCTTTCTTTTCTTCGGAGAAGGTATGCAATCCCTTTCCCTCTGTTTAAGCCTTGGGCTTATCCCTAAGTGGTTTTTTCCGAATTTATTTTCGGTAAAACTATACTAGGGTGTTACTGTACCTTCCTGTTCCAGCAGAGTCTGGTTCAAAGAGGGACAGAACAACAGAGTTTTTAGTCTGAGTCCGTGTTGTTTGGCTTGGGGCTGAGTCTCCCTCGCTGACCTAACACTTACAAAGGGAGCTTAGCTCCCTTAGGTCACTATCGAAGGTTTCTGTAGTTATGATTCCTTCTTGTGTGATCGACCAGACTAAGTCCTGTTGCTGTTCTCGGGGAGGATAAATCTTCCCTTGGGAGTAGCAACACCTTCCTTGCTTTGGTGCTCTGGAAGCTGGCAGGTATTATACTACTGCGCTGGCCCTTTCCCCTAGATCTCCCTTAGGCTAAGACAAAGTTCTTGGCTGCGGGTGATCTGTCACTAAAGCAAGGTTGGCAGGACCCTCTTGTCCCTTCCCCCTCTATCTCCGTAATGGCCTAGCCATTACTGTACTGTACCTTGCCGGCCGGCAGAGCTGGCCGGCAGGGGTATTACTGTACTGTATGTCATTCTACTTCTGGACCTAGTATAGGTTGGGATATGGAATTGACTAAGCCCATTGCCGGCCGGCAGAGATGCTGGACGGCAAGGGTCTTATGTTTTCGAGTGCTGCCCGGACCTCTCTTGGTCCCTCATCCATGCCTGCCGGCAGAGCCGGACGGCATTGGTCAAGGAAGCCTGAATTAAGTTTCTCCCCTTCCTTATATGCACTCTTTCGGTTGCCGGGCTTGGGGGGTTGTGTACACTCTTATCCCGGCATCCATTCTTTTTTCTTCTAGTGCTGTACCTGTCCCGGCTGCCAGCCTATGAGGCCGGCAGCCGGGCAGGTGTAGTCTTCTGGTTCTTTTGCTGCCGGCTGGCATCGGTCTTGTACCTTTGCCGGCCGGCTTATGTCAGTCCTTGTCTGCCGGTCACCAAGAGTGTGGCCGGCAGCTGGGTACTACCTTGTGTAGTTGCTGGCCGGCAATCATTGCCGGCCAACACTGGCTGTTGCTGGCCGGCAGCTGCTGCCGCCGGCACAGGCATTTGAACCAGAGGGCTGCCGCCCTATAGCTGTTAAGTAGTATACTTTAAGGCTAATTGTGGTGTGTGCCGGCCGGCAAAGGCAGGCCGGCACACATCCTCCTATACTGTACTAGTATTCTTCTGTATAGCATATACAGTAAGAAGAAAACTATAGTAAAAGTTTAGGTACAGCACTGTATCTTCTAACACTATTGTGCTTTCTTGCACAGTCCTTTGCTGTTGCCCTCAGACAGGAAGCAGAGTTCTTCCCCGTCTATTATCCAGGATTTTAAAATCATTGCCTAGGTGTGAGCTCCACCTGTTTCCTCTGGAAACCTTGCATTGGTTACTCTAGTAGAGATAAACCATTTTGATTTTATTATCTGGAAGGCTGGCAACAATGGGTTGTGAGGGAAACACAAGTGTGTGTCTTTCCTTTATGAATTGTTATGCTATACTATGCATATCCAGTGATACATAGTTCACTTGATACTCATGGAAATTTTCTTCTCTTTACAGGAGGACCCTCCGAAGTGCGGAAATGTTTTCTGCAATGTCCGCAGCAAGAACCTCTGCGGACATGAGTGTTGTAGGAGACACGCAGCATGCACTGTCTCCAAGGATGATCTCCAGTATTGGGACCCTCAGGTATGTACTGTATGCACTAACCTGATTACTGAGGCTTTTGATTCCCCTAGAACGGCGGAATCAAGGGATATAGCTAGGGAAAAGCTTCGTACTTGGGTAAGGGGCTTCAAGAAGAACACCTCTGGCCCTTATCTTCCAAGTGAGAAGATGAGGGCGTATCTTTTTCCCCAGGCATCAGCTGAGGCAGTGATTCCCCAGCCTCAAGAGGAGATCCTTCAAGATCAAGTCCAGGTGGACGAGGAAGTCGCAGATGCGATGCAAGACATCCAGTTATGTGACAGGATGTCTGACCTGGACGAACGTTTGGAAGAAGACCTCCTGGCAGAAGGTCAGGATCAAGTTCAAACCCCGGATGTCGTAGAGGATGAGGTCGACGAGGTGTCGGCTACTCCGGTTCAGATGCCGGAGCCTATCCCCTCAACATCGGCTGGCCTCCCAGTAGAACTGGGACAGGCCCTCTCTTCGATTGTTGGAATGATCCAACAAATGCAGAAGGAGAATCAGGAGAAGGCGGCTGCAATGGAACTGCGTATGCAGTCCCTGGCAGAATCACATGGGCCCCGGAAAAGGCTCAATGTGGAAAGACCTTCCCATATGCTCAGATGCTAACCCATGGAGGTATGCTGAGCACATGCCGATGACGACTGGAAAGATCGTCATCTCGGATAAGCTGGGTTCAGTTCCCCTAGAGGAGGTAGAATTCTGGCCCAGCAAGGCATCATATCCGGACTGCTATGTCCGGCTGAGAAAAGAACCAGCTTCAAGGGAGGAGACAGAGCCGAAGGAGGTCATTATTATGGACCACGCTAAGGCTCAAGCCCTACTTTCATCCTCGATGAAAGAGAGGGGCTTCTCGAATTCGAAGGTAGCTGCATTGAGCAAGAAGCTCCCTTCGTTTGTGTCCTCTCCTGATAGAGCCTTCCCCTTTTTACAGAAAGGGTTTGCGGCTGTCCTAAAGGCAGTCGAGGCCGGCAAGCCTTGCCCCTCCTTGGAGGAGTGTAAACCCTTGTCGCTGGGTCTACCTATGGACCACAAAGACTGGAAGGATGTCCATCTGACATTCTCAGTGGGAAAGTTGGAGGCTGATGTTGCCGGACGGCAATTCGGCGAGGACCTCCCCAAGCTGTCCGAATCTCTTTTACGAAGAGAGTTCGAGACAAAAGAAAGACTGGCTGCCTCAATGTCTCATCAGACTACTCTCGAGACGATGGCAAGTGACCCCAAGGTCCATGAAATGTTCATGGTAGTGGCTAAGTCTCACTTAGCCACAGTGACGAAGGACCTTTATAGCTTCGTCAAGGCAAGGAGAGCTTGCAGGGAGTTCGTGTTCACCGGGGCTTCGGTGAGACACGAGCCAAGGAAGTTAATCTCCTCCAACATTTGGGGAAAAGACCTTTTCCCTACCGATGTGGTCAAAGAGGTTGTTGATAAGGCCGCCGTGGAGAATAGAAATCTTTTCCAGAAGTGGGGCCTGGCTATCAAAAGAAAATCTTCCCCGGATGAGGGTCCTCAACCAAAGAGGAAGAATATGAAGACTAGGCTACCATTTCGGCAAGCCAAGCCTTATAGACAGCAACAGCAACTGCAATTGCCTTTGCCTCCAGTGCCCCAGATGGTGGCACAAACCCCGACTGCCTTTCAGTGGGTACCCCAGGCTGTGCCAGGTCAGTCAACCACATTCGCCCCAACGTTCGAAGGACAGTCTTCTTCCTTTCGTGCAAAACCTAGAGGAGCAGCCAGAGGCTCGTCTAGGCGCCCCTCAAGGGGAAGGGGATTCAGAGGTGGTCGTGGTCAGGGAGGCAAGACCTCAGGACGGCAGTCCAAGTGAAATGATACCGGTAGGAGGGAGACTGATGAAATTTTGGGATCGCTGGACCTTCGATCCCTGGGCCCAAAGCCTACTCAAGAATGGACTGGGGTTGGAGCTGGTACAGCACTCCACCCCCCATGCCTTCGGTTTTTCCAACACTCCACCCCCATTTTGGAGGAGTACGTTCAAGAACTGTTGGAGAAAAATGTGATCCGAAAGGTGAAGTCCATCAAATTCCAAGGGAGGCTGTTTTGTGTTCCCAAGAAAGACTCGGAAAAGCTCAGAGTCATTCTGGACTTGTCACCACTCAACAAGTTCATAGTGAATTGCAAATTCAAGATGCTAACACTGCAACACATAAGGACCTTACTGCCCAAGAGGGCATACTCAGTCTCTATAGACTTGTCAGACGCCTATTGGCACATTCCAATCAGCCGTCGACTCTCCCCCTACCTAGGGTTCAGGCTACAACGGAAACTGTACGCCTTCAGAGCCATGCCATTCGGGCTAAACATAGCCCCAAGGATTTTCACGAAGCTTGCGAGCGCAGCTCTCAAACAATTACGCCTAAAGGGAATTCAGGTAGTAGCCTACCTGGACGACTGGCTGGTGTGGGCAGCATCCGAGACCGAATGCTTGCAAGCTTCCAGTCAGGTGATCCAGTTCCTAGAGTACCTAGGCTTCAAGATCAACAAGAAAAAGTCTCGACTTTCTCCATCCCAAAAGTTCCAGTGGCTGGGAATCCACTGGGACCTTTTGTCACACAGTTTCTCCATCCCAATGAAGAAAAGGAAGGAGATAGCGGGCTCTGTCAAGAGACTTCTAGATTCCGAAAGGATATCAAGACGCGAACAGGAGAGGGTACTAGGCTCTCTCCAGTTTGCTTCAGTGACAGACCCAGTGCTAAGAGCACAGCTAAAGGATGCAACCGAGTTTGGAGAAGGTATGCATCAAACGCGCGAAGAGACCTGAGAAGACCAGTGCCGCCTCGGCTACGTACTCTTCTCAGACCTTGGTCCCAAGCCAGACATCTAAGAAGTCGGTTCTTCTTCAGCCACCTCCCCCGTCGATGACGATTCACTCAGACGCCTCAAAGGAGGGATGGGGAGGTCACTCTCATCGGAAAAAAGTCCAGGGGACTTGGTCCAAGCTATTCAGGACCTTTCATATAAACTTTCTAGAAGCTATGGCAGTGCTCCTTACCTTAAAGAAAGTCTCCCCGCGTCACTCGATCCACATAAGATTGGTGACAGACAGCGAGGTGGTTGTGAGATGCTTGAATCGACAAGGGTCGAGGTCACCACCTCTCAACCAAGTGATGTTAGCCATTTTCCGATTGGCGGAAAAGAAGAAGTGGTACCTGTCGGCAGTTCACCTTCAAGGAGTCCGCAATGTGACAGCGGACGCTCTATCCAGGTTCACACCGATAGAGTCGGAATGGTCCTTAGACGCAGGATCATTTTCCTTCATTCTGAAATCAAGTCCCAGAACTGCAAATAGACCTCTTTGCGACGAAAGACAACAAGAAGTTGCCCCTGTACGTGTCCCCGTACGAGGACCCCTTAGCGGAAGCAGTGGACGCAATGTCCCTCGACTGGAACAGATGGTCCAGGATTTATCTGTTCCCTCCTCACAACCTTCTGTTGAGGGTCCTCAACAAACTGAGATCCTTCAAGGGGGTAGCGGCAATAGTGGCCCACAAGTGGGCGAACAGTATGTGGTTCCCCTTGGCGTTGGAACTACAGATGAAGTTCGTGCCGCTACCACATCCAGTTCTGACCCAGCGAGTCCAGAAGTCGACTGTCTGCGCTTCATTACAGAAAACCCAGACCCTGCAGCTCATGATTTTCTCGCCCTAGCGGTGAGAAAGCGCTTCGGGATTTCGAAAGCCAGCATAGACTTCCTAGAGGAATACAAGTGCAAATCGACTAGAAGGCAATATGAGTCATCTTGGAGAAAATGGGTGGCCTTTGTAAAGGCCAAGAATCCGCAGGAGATCTCAACAGATTTCTGCTTATCTTTCTTCATCCACCTCCATGGCCAAGGATTGGCAGCTAACACGATTTCAGTGTGTAAATCGGCTTTGATGAGACCCATTTTATTTGCCTTCCAGATCGACCTAGGTAACGAGATCTTTAATAAAGTTCCGAAAGCCTGCGCTAGGCTCAGACCTTCAGCACCTCCAAAGCCCATCTCATGGTCTTTAGACAAAGTCCTTTATTTCGCCTCCTTGTTGAGCAATGAAGAATGTGCGTTAAAGGATTTGACGCAAAAAGTTATTTTCCTATTTGCACTCGCGTCCGGGGCCAGGGTTAGTGAGATCGTAGCCCTCTCGAGAGAGGCAGGTCGTGTTCAGTTCCTGGATGGGGGGGAGCTGAACCTGTTTCCGGATCCTACGTTTCTCGCCAAGAATGAGTTACCCACCAAGAGGTGGGGTCCCTGGAGAATCTGCCCTCTGAAAGAAGATGCATCTCTATGTCCAGTAGAATGCCTAAAGGTCTATCTTCGTAGAACTTCAGACTTCAAGGGTAGTCAACTATTCAGGGGAGAAACATCAGGCTCAAATTTATCTCTGAATCAACTCAGAGCGAAAATGACATATTTTATTCGCAGAGCGGATCCTGACAGTACACCCGCAGGTCACGATCCGAGGAAAGTTGCCTCATCCCTAAATTTCTTTAATTGTATGGATTTTGAACATCTCCGTTCATACACGGGCTGGAAGTCTTCCAGGGTGTTCTTTCGCCACTATGCGAAGCAAGTAGAGGAACTTAAGAGATCTGTGGTAGCAGTGGGTCGTGTAGTTAACCCTACTGTTTAACTCTGCGAGGAACAGTGGTCTTAATTGGGACGATTAAGTCCAGGGTGAGTGTGTAGGTACATACTGTACTACAAACTAAATGAGGGCACCAAGTGCCCATATAGACTGTTCCTTCCTTCAAAGGTGAACCTTGCATAAGTTCAGACATGTGTGCCAAGCGTTTCTAACGCTAATGTGATTGATTTGTAATACAGATTTTTTATGACTTGATACCTTGGTATCTTATTAAAGTGGTGTTTCAATGGTTTTTCTTTCAGATAAACAAGTTCTGTTTACTATCATACTTATGCTTAAAGTTTTGGGTTACCCTCTTTTATATAAATATATATATTTGTTGGTAACCTGTCTGTTTATTATCTGTCAATAAACTTGTTCTTGAGAACCTTGCGTCTCTTTCACCTGTGTCAATTTATTGGTATAATTGAGCATTTTAATTCTATGTATCTTATCTGGGATAATTCTGATAGAATTGTTCTGTTCTGCAAGCTATGTTGCATTGGTTTATGTAAGTCCCCTAATGGGAGGACTCCGTCCCATAAAGGGACGAGGGCGGTTTTATTAGTTTCTTCCTATGCGGATATAAACCTTTTGTCCAATACAAGTATTGTGCGGATTACTGGTCAATATATTGACGCAGTGGTTCTATACAAACTATGCTTTACTTAATATAGGGCGAGACCACTATATTAGCTTGCCTGGTATTCATACATAGATATATGTACTCTTCGAGACTTTCCAGAGTCTAGTAGGACTCTTCCCTGTAGGGGGCAGGAAGCTCTAACATAGTTTATAGTTAGTTGAAAAGATGTATAACGGTAACATCTTAGGTCTCTAGGTCTAGTCGACTGGGAATAAATATCTCCGGGGAGTTACGGCACGTTCTGAGAATCCACAGATACAGTAATGCTCTGGTACACTTCCATCAGGACGACATGGCTTGAGGCCAAAAAACGGATTTTGAGCGAAGCGAAAAATCTATTTTTTGGGTGAGATAGCCATGTCGTCCTGATGGACCCGCCTTGCCTTTCTAAGAAAGGGCTGTAGGACCCCTCCCTACATACAGTATCTGTAGCACCTCGTGTACGCTACAAGGAATACAGATGGCGCCAGGATTGGCGCCAGGCACGCATACGAATCGGGGGATAGGGAAGCCTTGGGGAGCGGCTCCCCTTTTTCTTTCCCGAATTCGTATCTCGTCAATCTCCCTCCTACGAGACGAATCTCTGTTCAGGTCATAGATTGCCATGTGACGTGTCTAGAATACGTCCTCTGATATGTCGCGATATCCCTTTCACGAGGGATACTCGCTCCAGGAGTTAGAATTCTGGTACCTTAAGGTAAATTCTCTGGGAATATCGCCGTAGTTGTAATATACCCTAGGAAGCTACCCTATAGGAACTTCCATCAGGACGACATGGCTATCTCACCCAAAAATAGATTTTTCGCTTCGCTCAAAATCCGTTATATATATATATATATATATATATTTATGTATTACTATAACTATACACACAAACCCACATATATATATATATATATATATAGATATATATATATATATATATATATGTGTGTATTACTATAACTACACACGCACACACACCCATATATATATATATATATATATGTGTGTGTGTGGTGTGTGTGTTGGTGTGTGTGTGTGTGTGTTTGAAAATTTGAGAAGAAAATTCATTTGCGTGTGTGACAATCGAATAACTTCAATTAAAAAAACAAAGTTAGCTGCTAAAAGGGAAAAACCCACTGTCCCCCCCCCCCCCATCCCGTCTCTTACTCAATATTCGTGGAATTACTCATTAAGAAACCAGGCAAGAAGGGAATTCCTACTAGTCCCATCTCAACACAAGGAACACGGACTTAGCATTTGCAAGGTTTGCAAATTGCAACATGAAATGACGTTAACTGTCCCCTACCAGATAGAAGGTGGTGCTTCGTCGGTAGTATATTACGGCAGATTCCCCCTCGAAGATGGCCTGAGCGGGCATAATGACGGTTCAATCTAACCACGCCAGGCCCTCTCGTGGGTTAGAACTTTAGATAACAGTTTCCCTTCGCTTTCCTTCCCCTTTCTCGTTTGACTTGGGTTTAGGATAACGAAAATTATTACCGTTTCTTTCCAGTGGGTATTGGCCTTGAACAGATCAATTACATGCCTGTCACGTATATAGTAGGGGACATTTTGGAAAAGTTCCAAACAGATTGCAAGCCTCCGCCCCGCCTTTTTTCCCAATGTATCTTTCGTAACTAACATAAAAAGTATTTTTTATTGGAAGCTTTAACATAACGCATTTTGTGACGATAAACCGTATGCTGTTATCCTTGAAAGTTATTGTTAACATTGTTAGAGGAACAAGTATAAACAATGCAATTTGTATGAATAGCTTCAACAATAGAACATACATCTAAAAAAGCCTAAACAAAACAAAATATAATTGAAAGTCTGACATCACTCTTTTTATATAGTTCATTTATGAAAGCTCTATTTTAATGTTTTCACTGTTCATAAAATATGTTATTCTAGTTGTTCATTGCTTCTTTTTAGTTTATTTACTTCCTTATTTTCCACTGCTCACTGGACTATTTGTCTATTTTCCCCTATTGGAGCTGTAGAGCTTATAGCATCTTACTTCTCCAGCTAGGGCTGTAGCTTTGCTGATAATAATAATAATAATAATAATAATAATAATAATAATAATAATGATGATATTAATAATTAACTAGATTACCTTACATACCTCATTATGATATTGAACATGCATTGTCAACGACATCGGCAAAATGCCGCGCAGAAAACAATAATTCAAATAATAATCAGGATAACCACAGCCTAAGCAAATGGTATTCCAATGAACACATCAGTGCCGGTGTGTTCTTCAACAAGAAAGCGAATTCCGAACCCTTGTAGTGAGTCTTGATTGTTAAAAGTAAATCACAATTCTAGGAGAGAGAGAGAGAGAGAGAGAGAGAGAGAGAGAGAGAGAGAGAGAGAGTGAGAGAGGGGGGGCATTATCCTTTCTCTCTCTCTCTCTCTCTCTAGAGAGAGAGAGAGAGAGAGAGAGAGAGAGAGAGAGTGAGAGAGGGGGGGCATTATCCTTTCTCTCTCTCTCTCTCTCTCTCTCTCTCTCTCTCTCTCTCTCTCCTTTCTCTCTCTCTCTCTCTCTCTCTCTCTCTCTCTCTCTCTCTCTCTCTCTCAAAACTGGTTAATGACAGCTATAGACGAAGGGTTTACGCAGTTGTACTTAAATCGTTCCTTACTTATATCGTTTTTGAGGCGAATGAACTATTGACTACATCAAGAGAGAGAGAGAGAGAGAGAGAGAGAGAGAGAGAGAGAGAGAGAGAGATTTGGGATTCATTTTTGGGAAATATTCTACGAGAAAACGATGAGAACAAGAGTAAAAATACTCAATAAAGGTGTATAATTGAATTTCAATATATGCAGAAGGTGTTAAAAAGATTTGCATAGGTTAATGTGTAGTCCAGGATATTTGAAGGTAGTTCTTTCGTGTGGAGGGAATGGTCGGAGAGAGATAATCAGGATTAAGTATAATTCAGAAGAGCAAGGAAGCCCTACGGCATTCATGCGTGGAAAGATTTGTATCGATAGCGACATATTACGATACATTGAAAAAATAAACGGTTTTCGAAGTGCAGGATTGCTTTTTTTGAACAGGCTGACGTGAGTCTCTTTTTATAGTTTATATATGAAAGATCTATTTTAATGTTGTTGCTTCTCTTAAAGTGTTTCATTTTGATTGTTCGTTATTTCTCTTGTAGTTTATTTATTTCCTTATTTTCCTTTCTTCACTGGGCAATTTTTCTCCGTTGGAGACATTGGTTGTAGCTTAGCTAATAATATAATAATAATAATAATAATAATAATAATAATAATAATAATAATAATAATAATAATAATAATAATAATAATAATAATAATAATACTATTTACAATGACAATGATAATGATAACGATAATGGTAAGGATAATGATAATTATAACCATAATTTTAATTATAAGTATAATTATAATTATAATTAAAATCATACTTAACAATAATAATAACAACAACAACAACAACAACAACAACAACAACAACAACAACAACAACAACAACAATAATATAATAATAATAATAATAATAATAATAATAATATGTGGGAGGATGTACCTATACCTTCACAAGATTAGAAGATAAGTTGCCAATGACCTATCTATCGATCTCTAAACGCAATGCAATTCATACATATCTCCTTCGAACTAATGTAAGTCCAAATAAGAAAAGGCAAATGGATTGTAAAATGGTTGCATAAGAAACTACCTTTTAGGAAATAACATCTTGGATGAAGGATGAACAGCCAAAAGTTATGTGATACAGGAATGACATTAGGAACAAACAATGAGAAGAACAATGAAAGAAATAGGATCAAACACTGGACGTAGCATTTAATATATAAATAAATTATTTTATCCTATATTTGAATCCTGTTAGATTTTTTTGTTTACTCATCCCCCGTTTTATTTTTTGGGGTTTTTTGTGAGCTGGAAAGCTCTCAGAATTAATTGCCCTTTATTCATATTGATTAATAAATGAATCTTTGCAATATATTCAGTAGCACCGTTTTCAATATAAAAGACCCGATATCTTTAGAATTCTATGAACCAGATTAGGTGATATATATATATATATATATATATATATTACACATATATATATATATATATATATAAATATATATGTGTATTATAGCCACGAAAGGAAAAATTAAAAAGACTTGATTGGAGTTAGTACTTTCATCCACTCAGGACATTATCAAACTCTGCAATGAGAATACATATAAAAGACATCGTATTTATACTTGTATATGTATTCTCATTGCTGAGTTTGATAATGTCCTGAGTGGATGAAAGTACTAACTCCAATCAAGTCTTTTTAATTTTTCCTTTCGTGGCTATAATACATTTTATATTCATCACGTTTCAGCTTTCGTGATTTCTACACATGTATATATATACATATATATATAAATACACACACACACACATATATATATATATATATATATAAGTACACATATAAATACACACACACACATATATATATATATATATATATGTGTGTGTGTGTGTGTGTGTGTTTGAGAAACAGGAAATGGTTTTGTATGCTTACAGCAGTCTGGTATGTGACAAAGGTGGAGAATGTGCAAGGAATAAGCCAGGGTATTCTGTAGAAAGGTAGACGGGTATACGGGTAGCCAAAGAAGAGAGAGAGAGAGAGAGAGAGAGAGAGAGAGAGAGAGAGAGAGAGAGAGAATCTCCCCCCTACAATTACTACCTTTAGGTTTAATCTATTATCAATGATGACTTACTGCTGTGTGGATGTTTCCACCAAGAAGATTAAAAATGAAGCCTTGAGAGAACAAAATATCAGCCACCCTCTTATTTTAAATATCCATTTGCTGCATTTGATATCTGGAAATCTATACATTTAGAGATGATAAGTACATCATCTATTTTTTAGTCTATTCATCATATGTCAGAGTCGGATAGTGGAAAATCTTCTTATTCAGATTCGACGCTGATATTTTTCCCCACAATCCTTCCCTTCCTAGAAATAAAAAAAAAAAATATGCAGTAGGGAATAATCACCAAAGAACACGCCAGGTGTTGAACATGTTACGTTGGAATACCCTTTACTTGGTTTATGTGAAAACCTAACTACAGTTTTCCTGCTAATTTCGATGTTCATTCATCTTGCTTTGTTGTTTAGTACATTGATAAAAGATAAAACTATACTTTTTGATATAGATCTAAACCTGTTATTAGTCATGTTTATCAGTCGCAAGCCAAGTTACATAGTATGAAAATATGACCATATTTATTATAACGTAATTGAAATGGTTATAGATCTTTAACTAGATTGATTAAAAATTCTAAATTTAAAGATTGGACAATTCTCATATGATATACATGATAAATTCTTAAAGAAATGAATAATAATCCTAATATTGAATATCTCATGAAAATGCCAACTCCCCCCCCCCATCTCTCTCTCTCTCTCTCTCTCTCTCTCTCTCTCTCTCTCTCTCTCCTCTTCAGAAAAAACTTACTAGATATATATACGTCGCAAAATACAAGGGGAAAGAGCATATTTATCATTGTTTATATTTGCCTTAGTTTTGTAATATTAAAAAGTGTAGTCTGTAAAGAAAACAGAGAATTAAATAAAAAAAAAAAATCTCAATTCGTCGCCTTTTTTACATTCTACCATCTTGGTACAGTTGTGTCCTACTTTCTCGTAACTGCTTCGAAGATCATCCTATTTCTCCTATCAATGTAATGCTTTTCTTCTGAACCAGCCATACGTCTACCCTTCCCTTAGTAGACGAACTTCTAAGCAATGATAGCATCACTTACCTATCCCACTCTCTCTCTCTCTCTCTCTCTCTCTCTCTCTCTCTCTCTCTCCCCCCCTGGCATTAAGATGTAGATACAAACTAAGCATTAAAGAGAAACCACATGTTGAGACGGTAGAGACCTCTAAGAGCTTTTGTAATGAAAAGGAAGAAGTGGAGGTATAACGCTGTCAAAGTAGATGCAAAATAGGAAAAAAACAGAATTTTCTTCTACAGCAAGTAAATAAAGGTTAAATAAATAAGGGAAAATATAAACTGATTTCTTAAAGGGAAAGTAGGAAGTGGAGGTAAGCGTTGTCAAAGTAAATATAAGTTGGAAAAAACAAAGTATATTTTTTCTTGTAGCAAGTAAATAAAGGTTAGATGAATAAGGTGAAAATATAAACTGATTTTCTAAATATGAATTATTTTTATCATGTATAGGATATTATTGTAATAACTAAAAGGAAACAGAAAGAGGTTGAATGAAAGATAGTTAACTGGAAAACAACTTGAAAATAGAACAAACTTTTCGAAGCAAATTAAAAAGTCCTTCAGTTTCTTTTTTGGCATCATCCTTAACCTTTGTAAATTATAAAAGATTAAAGTGAATAAAGTTTCCAAATCCACATATGTAAAGATAAAAGCATAAAATGAAATTTCATAGAGTAAATACGAAACAAATAATCACAAAAATTAAGGATATGTTTTATTACTTCAGACAGCAATACAGAAATATAGTAATAACTTGGCATTGAATTCTAGACCCAAGAACTTCATTTTCACGGAATCATTCGTAAATCAAAGAAAAAATAATTCTTACTACTGCAAACAACACTAACTCCCTTAGCCCCTTTTTTTTAAATAATTTTCTTTATTATTCGGGAGCGCTTTCATCGATACTAGCCAATAAATATGTAAATATATCATCATGGTGTTCATATTAATCCTTCATGTCATAAATATATTTCCCATGTCAATCAAATGAAGGAAAACCTAAAATTATTTTGCTTTTATAATGATATAAAAAAAGAATGATTTTGTTTTATTACTTTCTTTCAAACAATAATTAATCTAGAATTCTTTTTCTCTTGATTACAATTAAAAATTATTTTTTATTTTTAAGGAAATGATCAATGTTTATATCCAACAGTAAAAATCTACTCTCGAACAGCTGTAACTGAATACGTTTCATAGGAAAAATAACTTGATACTTTATTCTAAAGCGAATCTTTTTTGAAAACATGAAAAGTAGATTAATTCACATTCAAATTTCTTACTAAATTGATATCAAGCGTGTTATCTATACAATTCTCTTCTAGTTTCAACAAATTCTCTGTAGATATGTCCATAAAAGGAATGGATAAATAAACATAGAAAGATAATTAAAAAATAAAATAAATAGAAAAACTCAATGACTTCTCAGAGTCTATGGTAGAAAATAATGAACGTAAAAGCTCCCAGAGCCTAATTCTTAGGCTACCTGTACTAACGATAAATATGCTGTTTTCACAAATTTTGGTTTCATTTTTGCTTTTAGAATTAGGTCTCCAACTGGCGCTAATATTGATCTTGGTAATATACACAAATATTGACGTTTTACAGTACTACTCGTATTTTTTTTCTTGAATCTAAAATTACCTTTTGATGTTAAATATTTGATAAGAGAAACAATTCAGTCCAGTTATCTCAACGTGATTCTAAATAATTTGTCGAAATCGAAAATTGAAACACATCTTTTAAGATTTGATCTTCTCTAAACATCTGAGAAGTCATTTGAGGCTATGCCATAAATAAACGCATATATATACAGTAAGATTAAGATTAAAATATTTCTTTAAAAAAAAAAGAGCGCCAATATCGCTTCTAGAAATAAGTGGATCATTGTATTAGGTAATTCATGCTAGATATCATAGAACAAGATCTGGATCCCACACGATAATAACCTTTTGGTGAAGAGTTTGGAAATCCTGAATATCATAGTAGGAAGAATTTGTCAAAAGCAGTTTCCGTGTATTTCATTAATATCACAAAACGTTAGATTGACATTTAAGTTATGTGGTTGAAGTTTCAAAAGAGATTGGCACGAGAAATAAAATTCAGTAACATCAAAATCTCCCAAAAGTGTAAATAAATACTATCCAGGAATATATCATTGTCAAGGAAATGTTTTTAGAAATGATGAAGAATAAATATGTACACCCACAATGTTCATATATTATTTGATGAAAAGCAAAAGTTTAGTTTCTCAAATCTTACAACAGTGTAAGAGGTAAATTCTAATGATAATCTGTTACATTTAGTGAGACAGTTTTGGCTCAGAGGTTTCTCATAAATTATTTGTGTTATCTCTTCAATTTATGCAAATTCCTGTACTACCAAAATATACTCGGAAATGATGTTAAATATGATCCATATTCAAATGGACAAAATATTTCATAGAAATTAATACAATCAAGCTCTGAAAAATAGGCTACTAATATATAGTACCTAAGAGGGAGCTCCTAGAACAACTTTCTCGAGATTAGTTTCTGGAATATCCAATTCAGTTGCTAAAGACGTCAGTATATTACTATAAACGTCATCTGTGAATTATAGGACGCAGAAAACCAGAGCCAACGATTTGGATGTTGGAATACGGTAATTAAGGTAACAAACGCTCACAAAAGGACCTTCAACATGTATACATTGACAGAGAGAGAGAGAGAGAGAGAGAGAGAGAGAGAGAGAGAGAGATTATATCAAATTAATTAAAAGCATATAAGTATTATTAAACATAACATTTATAAGGTAATCAGATATACATATACGCATGTACCATAAATATATATATATATATATATATATAAAATGTACATATATAAATATATGTATATATATATATATATATATATAAATTACTGTATATATGTATGTATTTTATATACATACACACACACACACACACATATATATATATATATATATATGCATATGTAAATATATATATTATGTATACGCACACGCACACACACACACACACACACATATATATATATAAATATATATATATATATATATATGTATATATATATATATATATATGTGTGTATATATATACATATATTTAGTATAAACACACACACACATATATATATAAATATATATATATATATATATATATATTTATATATATATATATATACTTATATATACACACACACATATATATATATATATATGCGAATATATATATATATATATATATGTGTGTGTATATATATATATATATACACACACACACATATATATATATATATATATATAAAAGTTAAAGTTGCGGGTTTTAGGTCTCCACTGAGAGGATTTACATCGTTCTCCTCGGGCGACCATTAGCCAGCAGGGACTATTCACTAGTCCCCTCTAACCTCCCCCCCCCCCAGGCGCCATCCTGGGAGTACCCCCCGGTAGAAGGTCTCATGGTATTCGCGTCCCTGGCGGGGACCGAACTCGGGACCTCTGAAATAAAGTCCGCGACGCTACCAACCTTGCTATATATATATATATATATATGTGTGTGTGTGTATATATATATATATATATATATGTATGTATAATCATATATAAATTCATTATGTATGTGTACTTACGCGTCAAAAGTGATGCTGATATAATGATGATCAAAGTACACATTGAACATGAAGCTAAAGCGTAATCTATATAGTTCCAGTAAAAGGAAAAGAAAAAGGTTAGAAGTGTAAAAAAAGCTCATTCTAAAGGATATACCCAAGAATGGAAAACACTAAGAGAATTCATCTCTGAATATGAAGAGCGATAGAAAGATCCGAGAGAAGAACGAATTCCTGGTTGAAATGATATAGGAGATAGACCATTAAGGGACAGTGTTAAGGTTCATCATCCGTCCTTCCTGCGGCAGGACATTGCCGAGATGGAACTTCTGGGACTTGATACCCGAGAGCAGGAAAGGAAGAAATGGGTCTTTTACTGACGAGATTAGGTATTAAGGGCATATGGGAAGAGCCAAGAGATCTGACAAATCCATGGATAGATAAGCTTTCAAATAACAAAAATAAATCCATGAGCAGATATGCTTTCAATAAAAATTGATCCATTGACAGAGATGCTTTCAAATAAAAAAAAAAAATCATAGATAGAGATGTTTTTATTTAAAAGAATAGTATAAAAAATTACTGAAATCTAAAGAAATAACATTTGGAATACTGTAAATTATGTAGGAAATAAAAGTATGAGAGAGACTTTTTTTCATTTATATGATAAAACCACCTGAAGGCAAAGACACCAGAAATGCATGGATATAATAAATCCATTAGAGTAGTATGTTGAATAATAATAAGAGAATTGATAATAATAATAGCTGATCAAGTCCTCTCTCCCGTGAGAGCCGAATCAAGGACGTACAGAAAAGAGCTAATGAAAATTCTCGAGATTCCAATTGAAAAATTAATCACCTGTGCCATCTGAGAGAGCAAGACTAATCCAAAGGAATAAGGAAAGTCATATGCACTTGAGTTGCCTACAGACTCAGTCTTCATAGACAATTGTATGGATGTAGTTATTTTTCACATCTATAGACGAAAGGAGCAAAATGTTATAAGTGTACCACAGACCAATATAAGTGGTGAAAAGGTCCCCTTCTCTCTCTCTCTCTCTCTCTCTCTCTCTCTCTCTCTCTCTCTCTCTCTCTCTCTCAACGGTGTAAAAATAGGCATCTAGTTTTTATTCTGCTCTCATCAAATGGAATTCTACACCTTAAATAAACTCCTGTAAATTAACCAAGTCATACAGTTAAAATTCTGATCTTCATGCAAATAAAATGATTTAAGTTATAAAAGTATATTAACTCCAATTCTGATATTCATCCAAAGGTCATCCTATATCATTTATCGCAAATAGTTATTGTTTTATTACCTGTTTTTTTTTTTTTCTCGTTAAAACCTTAAGAAAATTTTCTTCATCTTCATTCCTATTCTACTATATTACCTCCCCGTACCAATCACCCCTCAAAACATACTTCCTCCTGATTATATTCGTTTCGTCGACATCAAATATTTTTGGCAAAACCAATCCTCATTTTCCACATCTACTTTGTATTTAATATTAACCTCCTCTTACGAAATCTACTTAAATATTCCTAAGATTTCCGAATGTTTTATAGCAATTATGGAATATGATTTCAAAATCTTAAGTATATTTTTTTATCCCTGTTTTAATATGTATATTTTTCTTTCTTACTCTATACATTGCGCCTCTCTCTCTCTCTCTCTCTCTCTCTCTCTCTCTCTCTCTCTCTCTCTCTCTCTTTAGTATGCCACCCGTTCTAAAAACACTGTGGAAATTAATTCTTTACCTTGACAGCATCAACTGGAATCTTAATGGCGCCTCTACGCTCTCCAACAACCACTTTCACACATACTTTCATTCTCACTATTATGGTAATAATATACCAGTTAAATAATAACGTAGGGAAACTGGATATGAAAATAGATATATGTATACATACACTTACGCTCTCATATATATATATATATATATATATATATTGATATATACATATATGTTTATTAGAATATTGTGCAACTTTATATATACATAAATGCATTAGTTTGAGAGAGAGAGAGAGAGAGAGAGAGAGAGAGAGAGAGAGAGAGAGAGAGAGAAATTAATCTCTTTTTATTTTATATCGAAATCACTGATAGAAATTACATGCAGCCTTAAAAAGTAAAGAAAAGAAAAAGAGGAACTAGAGCAAACAGTCCCGCAACAGAGATTATTTACCGGCTACATAACTCTCCTAATTAATTTTCATTTAAAATTCAGAATTAGAATCAAAATTGGATGAAATCTAACATTGATTATAAAAAAATTGTTTTGATCCAATATATCCATTAGGTTGTTTTGTATTTTTTTTTAACCTTCCAATGTTGCAATTAGCATGTAATTTTTTTTTTATTTTAGTCCAGATTTAAAAATTATAAAATATTGTCACTATTTCTAATAAATGATGTCAGATATATTTACTGTGAAAAATAATATCTAGTGGAATACTTGTGGATATACACAAATTATATATACAGTATATATATATATATATATATACATACATATATATATATATATATATATACATATACATATATATACATACATATATATACATATATATACATATACATATATATATATATATATATATACATATACATATATATATACATATATATACATATACATATATATACATATACATACATATATATATATATATATATACATATACATATATATATATATATATATATGTTGATGAAATGAGATGCCAATCAAAATTGTTTGTTTCCTCGTGAGACATTATTAGCTTCTTCCCATTCCCCTATCATTGCATTGTTTTCTTCCCTCTTAATTTTTTCCTTGTGTGCTTTCCCTTTCCTCTATTTTTATTTATATATACATTTTTGACTCACTTTCAGCGTTAAGTTTCTTGCTTTGTTATATTCCTCTTCATGTAAATTAATATTCCTTTTTTTTTATTCTTTCACTCGTCATTCTCTGAATACTATTTTACATTAGAAAAAATATAAAGATTATGAAACATTCCTTATAACTGGAAGATCGTCATAACCCATAAGGAATTCATGCCAATAGGTATCAACGAGCCAATAGCCTCTTGGAATCATGATGACTTCTTGGCCCCTTAACTTATTCTAATAAGGTGATTCGATACAGCTGTTGCTCAAGAGCCTTTGCTTTGCTATAACGTTTAATGGAAGACTGATTGCACATTGGTTGCCATGCGGGTCTTGCAAGTTGCAACACAAGTTGCATACATGAGTTTTAAGAGTTTTCAGACACGAATTACGCTACAAACATTCTGTACTTGGGCGGGTGTTTTGAAACTCTTTCGGAGCTTACTTGTTTTCTTTGAAATGAATTCATTTGAAAGAGAGAGAGAGAGAGAGAGAGAGAGAGAGAGAGAGAGAGAGAGAGAGAGAACAATTATCCATTATTTTTTTAAGTTAGGTTTTTGAAGGATGAAAATTTTATACCTCTATTTGAGCATGCACTATAATTGCACGTATTGAAGCACCATGTAAACATTAACACAGCTTATCATAACACTAACAGATGCCAAACGCTATGGATTATGAAAATAAATCCCATAACAAAAAATACCAATAGAAAATTTCATCTAAAACTAAAACTAACGTCCGTGTGATATAATAAACACGTTTACAATCAAATGACATGCAGAAACCGGACACTTTTTCGCATGATTCTGAAAAAAAACTTTTGAAATGACACTTATCTTTGTTAGAATAAGATTTCCCTAAAATTATTCCTTTGGTGGCCTGGTGGTAGCGCTCTTGCCTGGTGATTGCCAGACTAGGGTTCGAGTCCCGGTCAAACTCGTTGGTTTCTTTTGTCGCTGCAACCTCAATGTCCATGTGAGCTATGGATAGGCTTTTTAGGGGAGCCTATCGGTCTATCTGCTGAGTCATCAGCGTTGGTTTTTTGGTCCTCCTTGGTATTAACGTGGGTGGAAAGGGGGCCTGGGTGCAACAGCAACTCTTTGAGATCTATTACTTAAAAAATCAATAATAATTCTAAGAAACGACCCACCCACTCCCAACTGTTTGAGTTTGAAAACAAGGGCCTCAAGATTAACACAGTCAAAGGCAGCACTAAAATCACGGACAATCATACGAACTTCCTGACCAAATTGCAAAACTAGGGAAAAGATGATTACCTTCAGCAAACCTATGAAGACGTTTTGCCAAAAGACGTTCAAAAAGTTTAGATAATATGGGAATTATGGAAATTGAGCGGTAAGCAGTGGGACTTGAGCTACACAAACACATTTACATAGAGGAGTAACATTACCAAGTGCTAAAAGCTCCTCTTCTTGCTAACTTGCGCAAAATAACAGATAACTTTGGAGCTAAGAAATCTGCAGTCTTTATAAAAAAAAGGAAAAATACCATTTGGGTCTACAACACCATAAGTGACAAGGTCCATCAACAGAGCTTTAATTTCACAAGATCGAAAAGATTAACTAGTTAGTTTAGCCTCAGGAAAACAGGAATGAAGAAGTTCAAGTTTTTCATTACTCTCTTTACTGTCAAAAACATTTGCCAAAAGGGTTGCCCTTTCCTTTTGGACAGCGAGTGACTGAGTCATCTGGTTCAAGTAAAGGAGGAACTGTTGCATCTACACCAAAAAGTGCAGATTTAAGGGTAGACCACCATTTATGTTCATGAATTGTAGCAGAAAGAGTTTCCTTTATGGTTAAATTGTATTCCTTTTCAGTTGAGGCATAAACTCTCTGAGCAAAACCTCGAAGCTGAGTATAGTTGTTCCAGGTCAAATCTGATCTGCCAAATATGTTGGACCTCCTGCTTCTCCAAATAAGCACGTCTACATCCATCATTGAACCAAGGTTTGTCCTTCACTCGGTACCTTAGCACACGAGAAGGGATACGCTTATCAATTATTTTTACTAGATTCTCATTCAAAGGGACAAGATGATCTACACTTCTATATAATTGTGACTAATTCAATCACAAAAGATCATGCAAAATTCCAATCCAGTCTGCTTGTGATTTCATATAAATTCTACAAGAGTATGATACATCAGAAACAGGCTGCTCAGTCTTCACTACTAATGAAATCAAGGCATGATCCGATGTCCCGACTGATAACCAACCTTACTAGTTATAATGCCAGTGGAGTCAGTGTATACGAGGTCCAAGCAATTACCAGACCTGCGAGTAGCTTTATTTATGATTTGCCCACAGCCTGATTAAGAGGCAAAGTCTAAAACTCTTATGCCATGGTGATCGGTAGGAGAGATAGAACTTAACCACTACCTATGGTGAGCATTAAAATCGCCAGCAAAGACAAAAGAAGCCTTTCTATCATCTTCTTGTATCTTACCCATAATGGTAAGAAGACAATCGAAGATAGAATCATCCATGTCTGGATTCTGGTAGATCGAACACAAATAAAAGTTGTTATGCCGGCCACAAACTTTTATTAACTGAATCTCATGACATCCAGTAGCAGGGTACTCAGTCCTAATATACACCGCCATTATCCTGGCCCTAGGGATGGCATCACGTTTCAACATTATTGACTTCTTAAAACCAGTTATAAGAAGCTCAGATGAGCGCCTCATATTGGAAACCAAAGTTTTTGAGCACAAAAGAATATCATACTGTCTGGACGCAACTGCAAGGTCTTGAATATTTGCATGAAGGCCACGAATATTGCAATACAGAAGACGACATTGACGAAATCTAAGATGTACTAGTTCCAAATTTCGCTCAATGTTTCCAGACAACATAAGAATTAATAGAAATAAAATAGACACATCATACTTAAAACTAGATTAATAAGAATTATAACAAAAACAATATGTACAGAATTATAAATAAAGTGATTGATGAAACCCATAGACTATAGAAAAAAGTCGGAAAAACTAGTGAACATTGAGGAGCCGATTCACCATGTAAGGCTAAATACCCTCCAGGATAGCCACTTCAACTGAAGTGTGACGAGCCGATACAGGGTTGTGAACTCAAAGGCAGGATGCAATCAACTGAGTTATATTGTTATAGAACACTCTCCTTATATACAATACCTCAAGGCAACAGGACATAACAAGTTAACAAGACAGACAATGTTACAGAGGAAACAGCAGACATGAATTTCCATGTTCGTTTAGTGCGAGGGAAGAGCGAAGATACAAGCATAATATATGCAAAAGGAATTATGTACAATTGTGTGACACACGGTTGGTACATGGCTCCCCCCTAAAAATGACATACTGTATATGTTGAATAGGGCGCCCTGATCTGGAGAGGCGAACTGTAGGCGGGTCATCTGGCAGAAGATAAGCAGGTTTTAGATGATCAATGGAGACCCAGTCTTCTTTGCCCAGAATGTTTAGTAGGAATGCTTTCGGACTGCGTGGGATCACAAGGAAAGGGCCCGTGTAAGGGGGCGTTAGTGGTGGCTTGCTAGTGTCGTTGCGCAGGAAGACGTGCGTTGTAGAGTGCAAGTCCGTTGGTATGTGATGCTTCGCTGGGGGCTTGTAAGTCTGGCGGCACAGAGTAAATTTTCCCACGACGTGACGTATGCGCTGGAGATCGTCGGAGGAGGTTGTAGAAGGAAAAAATTCGGCAGGGACGACCAACGGGTCGCCATTCCACCATTTCAGCTGCCGAGACGTTGAGGGCGTCTTTAGGAGTGGTCCTTAGTCCCAGGAGGACCCAGGGAAGCTGAGTAAACCAGTTGCAATCCTTGCAGCGGGACATCAAAGCTGCTTTGAGGGTGCGATGAAAACGTTCAACCATTCCATTGACAGCGGGGTTGTAGGCCGTTGTCTGATGTAGGGTGATGCCCAGGAGATTCGCTAATGACGTCCACAATTGAGAGGTGAAAGTGGTTCCCCTGTCAGAATTAATATGCTCAGGGATACCGAATCTTGAAATCCATCCAGAGAGTAAGGCAGATGTACATGAAGCGGAAGTTGCAGTTTCCATGGGAATGGCTTCAGGCCAATGAGTGGAGCGGTCGATGACGGTAAACAGGTAACGATGTCCTTGTGATGTGGGTAGGGGGCCTACAACGTCGACGTGAATGTGTGCGAAACGATGCTGAAGTTGAGGAAAGGTGCCCTCTCCTGAATCCGTGTGTCGATGTACTTTGGAAGTTTGGCAAGAAGTACAGGCGCGGACCCAATCCTTAGCATCCTTAGAAATGCCAGCCAAATTAACTTTGCCTTCAGCAGCTGTGCAGTAGAACAGCACGAGGGATGTGAAAGGCCGTGAATGAAATCAAACACCTGTCGGCGCATGGGAGCAGGAATCCATGGCCGCGGTCTACCAGTACTGACGTCGCAGAGGAGGGTGGTGTTGGAGTCTTCGAGGGGAAAATCTTCCCAATGGAGGGACGTGCAGGATGTCCTACAAGCTTGATACTCTGGATCTTGTCGTTGGGCTTCAGCCAGGGTGTTGTAATCCAATCCCAATTGAACGGCAGCCACGTGTTTCTTGACAGGACATCGGCAACGGGATTCATTTTCCCAGGGACGTATTGGAGGGTGCAATTGTATTCAGCCACGGCGAAGAGATGTCAGCGTGACGGGCGGACTAGGCGTCAGACTGTCGAGTGAAGGCGTGCACCAGAGGCATGTGGTCTGTGCGAATGACGAAGGGCGTTCCTTCTAAGATGTGGCGAAAGTGACGGACAGCCAAGTGCACCGCCAGCAATTCTCGATCGAAGGTAGAATAACCCGATTCTGCCTTGGACAGCGACGTCGCTGGCATCGGTGGAGAGAAGGAGAGGGGCGTGTGGGATAGGAAAAGTGTGAGCCGCAGCAGTTGATAGGGCCTTCTTAGCATTGCAGAAGGCTGCTTCTTGAAGGGGACCCCACTTCAGGTCCTTTGGCTTGCCCTTGAGGGAGGCGTAGAGGGGAGCAAGAGTTGTGGCAATGGCTGGCAGAAAACGGTGATAATAGTTGATCATGCTCTAGAATTCTTGCAGAGCTTTGACGGTCGAGGGCGCGGGGAAATTCTGAACGGCTGCTACCTTCTCAGGGAGGGGATGGACTCCTTCAGGAGTGATACGGTGCCCTAAGAACGACACTTCGTTGGCGCCAAAGGTACACTTGTCGTACCGGACTACAAGGCCGTTTTGTTGCAGGCGGTCGAGCACGATGCGCAGGTGACGGAGGTGTTCCTCTTTTGAGGAGGAGAACACAAGTATGTCGTCCACATAACATACACAGAAAGGGAGGTCCCCTAAGATGCCATCCATGAGACGTTGAAACGTGCCCCAGCATTACGAAGGCCAAAACAGGAGTAATTGAAGGTGTATGTGCCAAATGGAGTGGTGATGGCGGTCTTGGGGATGTCTTTTGGGTTCATAGTCACCTGATAATACCCCTTCAGGAGGTCGAGCGTAGAGAAAACCTTCACTTTGTGCAGGTAGGAGGTCACATCGGCAATGTTTGGAGGGGGTAGTGATCCGGTTCTGTTTGCATGTTCAGGCGCCTGTAATCCCCGCACGGACGGAGGGAGCCGCCTTTCTTCAGAATGATGTGTAAGGGTGACGACCATGGGCTGGAGGCCTTTTGGCAAAGGCCCATTTTCTCCATTTCGGCAAACGTCTGTTTGGCGGCTGCCAATTGTTCCGGTGCCAGACGTCTGAATTTGCGAAGACTGGGGGTCCCGTCGTCTTGATATGGTGATAAATACCGTGCTTGGCAGGAACCGTGGGCGTTTGGCGAAGTTCTGGACGGAAAACTTCCGGGTACGACGTGAGGAGGTGGGCGTAGGCATCCGTGGGTGCGCTGATGTGGAGAGCGAGGTTAGAGGGGGCGGGTTGAAGAGGTGTCGACAAGTACGAGTCTGCGTTGACCAATCGTCGGTGGGCGACATCGACCAGAAGGAGGATATGAGAGAGGAAATCCGTACCGAGGATTGGCATTGTGACATCAGCAACGAGAAACTTCCAATTGAATTTACCGTTTCCGAACGATAATGTGAGGTTCTCGTAACCGTAGGTGGGTATCGCAGGTCCGTTGGCAGCTACAAAGCGGACGTCGGCAGATGTAGACAGACTACGTCGTGCCTTGAAGAGTTTCCTTGGCAAAAGAGAACGACAAGCACCCGTGTCTACCAAAATCGTACGCTCGTTCCTGCATCCTGTAAAAAGAAAAGATTAGAAACATGGGAGGCCACCGCCACAAGCGATGGACTACTTACACGTTTTTTTGGCCACTGACAATCCTTGGCACATTTCTTTGCGGTTGCCCCGAATCTGAAGTGGTTGTAGCAAAACTGCGGCGGAGGGGAGGTAGTAAGTGGCTGTAGAAGGCGTTCGTTGGGGCGCGAGCGATTGGTGGGTGGTGGGCGGCTTTGTCGCCGCTTCAGCACCTCACGGGGTAGGCGTGTATGTCCTACGGCATTCATGTCAGCTTCGGTTGACGTTGAATAGTCATCCTCGTCGTCAGGGGTGAAGGCGTTCATGGAGGTCTTGAAGTGGCTGTCCAAAAGGGCGTCGGCTTGGTCATCAAGTCCTTTATGGGTAAACTATCGACATCGGGTATGGCAGCGCGTACAGATTCGGGTAAACGGCGTATCCAAAGGGCACGAAGTAGGTTCACCTCACGAGGAGAGCGTCTGCGGCAGGTTGAAGGCGAGCGATACTGGTAATTTCCCTGAGGGCAAGCGAAGCCCTTTGGTCCCCCAACGGTTGTTGCGAGAGCTGAAAAAGCTTTGCTATACGGGCGGCTGGCGACGGCGAGTACTGCTGCAGAAGGTATGTTTTGAGGGCGTCATACCCTATTGGGGTGTCTCCTTGTTCACAAAGCCAGTCGGATATTTCTGGGAAGGTGTCCTCGGGTATCGCCGCGAGAACATAATCCGCTTTGGTGGTTGAGCGAGTCACGCCCTGATACGAAAGTGGACTTCTGCGCTTTGAATACAAGCAAATGCTTCTCCGCTGGCGAACGGTGAAAGTTTCAATGGGGCGGCCGCAGCGCCAACTGCTGTAGTAGAGTCTGTCTCCGTCATAGTACCAACGATGGAGGGGCGAGGGAGGTGGGGGTGGAAGGCAGCGGGAGCGAGTCGACTTCCGGGGGTCACCAATGTGACGAGCCGAGAGAGGGTTG
>NC_090731.1:34204074-34214074 GCF_036898095.1 Palaemon carinicauda | reverse complement strand
TAACACAGACAAAGGGAGCTTAGCTCCCTTAGGTCACTACCGAAGGTTTCTGTGGATATGATTCCTTCTTTTGTGATCTACCAGACTAGTCCTTGTTGCTGTTCTCGGGGGAGGATAAGTTCTTTCCTTGGGAGTAGCAACGCCTTCCTTGCTTTGGTGCTCTGGGAGCTGGCAAGTATTGCTGGCCTTACCCCTTAGATCTCCCTTAGGCTAAGATAAGTTTCTTGGCTGCGGGTGATCTGTCACTAAAGCAAGGTTGGCAGGACCCTCTTGTCCCTTCCCCTCTTTCTTCGTAATGGCCGAGCCATTACTGTACTGTACGTCGTTCTACATCTGGACCTAGTATAGGTTAGGATGTGGAATTGACTCAGCCCCTTACCGGCCGGCAGAGCTGCTGGCCGGCAGGGGTCTTACTGTACTGTACGTCGTTCTACATCTGGACCTAGTATAGGTTAGGATGTGGAATTGACTCAGCCCCTTGCCGGCCGGCAGAGCTGCTGGCCGGCAAGGGTCTTATGTTTTCGAGTGCTGCCCGGACCTCTCTTGGTTCCTCATCCATGCCTGCCGGCAGAGCCAGACGGCATTGGTCAGGAAGCCTGAATTAGTTTCTCCCCTTCCTTATATGCACTCTTTCGGTTGCCGGGCTTGGAGGTTGTATACACTCTTATCCCGGCATCCATTCTATTTTTCTTCTAGTGCTGTACCTGACCCGGCTGCCGGCCTATGAGGCCGGCAGCCGGGCAGGTGTAGTCCTCTGGTTCTTTTGCTGCCGGCTGGCATCGGTCTTGTACATTTGCCGGCCGGCTTATGTCAGCCCTTGTCTGCCGGTCACCAAGAGTGTGGCCGGCAGCTGGGTACTACCTTGTGTAGTTGCTGGCCGGCAGCCATTGCCGGCCAACATTGGCTGTTACCGGCCGGTAGTTGCTGCCGACCGGCACAGGCATTTGAACCAGAGTCCTGCCGCCCTATAGCTGTTAAGTAGTATACTTTAAAGCTAGTTGTGGTGTGTGCCGGCCGGCAAAGGCAGGCCGGCACACATCCCCCTATACTGTACTAGTATTCTTCAGTAATAACATATACAGTAAGAAGAAAACTATGGTAAGGGTTTTGGTACAGCACTGTATCTTCTAACACTATTGTGTTATCTTGCACATCCTTTTGCTGTTGCCCTCTGATAGGAAGCTGAGTTCTTTCCTGTCTATTATCCAGGATTTTAAAATCATTGCTTAGGTGTGAGCTCCACCTGTTTCCTCTGGAAACCTTGCATTGGTTACTCTAGAAGAGATAAACCATTTTGATTTTATTATCTGGAAGGCTGCAACAATGGGTTGTGAGGGAAACACAAGTGTGTGTCTTTCCTTTATGAATTGTTATGCTATACTATGCATATCCAGTGATACATAGTTCACTTGATACTCATGGAAATTTCTTCTCTTTACAGGAGGACCCTCCGAAGTGCGGAAATGTTTTCTGCAACGTCCGCAGCAAGAACCTCTGCGGACATGAGTGTTGTAGGAGACACGCAGCATGCGCTGTCTCCAAGGATGATCTCCAGTATTGGGACCCTCAGGTATGTACTGTATGCACAAACCTGATTACTGAGGCTTTTGATTCCCCTAGAACGGCGGAATCAAGGGATATAGCAAGGGAGAAGCTTCGTACTTGGGTAAGGGGCTTCAAGAAGAACACCTCTGGCCCTTATCTTCCAAGTGAGAAGATGAGGGCGTATCTTTTTCCCCAGGCATCAGCTGATGCAGTGATTCCCCAGCCTCAAGAGGAGATCCCTCAAGATCAAGTCCAGGTGGACGTGGAAGTCGCAGTCGCGATGCAAGACATCCAGTTAGATGACAGGATGTCTGACCTGGACGAACGTTTGGAACAAGACCTCCTGGCAGAAGGTCAGGATGAAGTTCAAACCCCGGATGTCGTAGAGGATGAAGTCGTAGAGGATGAGGTCGACGAGGTGTCGGCTACTCCGGTTCAGATTCCGGAGCCTATCCCCTCAACATCGGCCGGTCTCCCAGTAGAACTTTGACAGGCCCTCTCTTCGATTGTTGGAATGATCCAACAAATGCAGAAGGAGAATCAGGAGAAGGCGGCTGCTATGGAACTGCGTATGCAGTCCCTGGCAGAATCACATGGGCCCCGGAAAAGGCTCAATGTGAAAGACCTTCCCTTATGCTCAGATGCTAACCCATGGAGGTATGCTGAGCACATGCCGATGACGACTGGAAAGATCGTCATCTCGGATAAGCTGGGTTCAGTTCCCCTAGAGGAGGTGGAATTCTGGCCCAGCAAGGCATCATATCCGGACTGCTATGTCCGGCTAAGAAAAGAACCAGCTTCAAGGGAGGAGACAGAGCCGAAGGAGGTCATAATTATGGACCACGCTAAGGCTCAAGCCCTACTTTCATCCTCGATGAAAGAGAGGGGCTTCTCTAACTCGAAGGTAGCTGCATTGAGCAAGAAGCTCCCTTCTTTTGTGTCCTCTCCTGCTAGAGCCTTCCCCTTTCTACAGAAAGGGTTTGCGGCTGTCCTAAAGGCAGTCGAGGCCGGCAAGCCTTGCCCCTCCCTGGAGGAGTGTAAACCCTTGTCGCTGGCTCTGCCTATGGACCACAAAGACTGGAAGGATGTCCATCTGACATTCTCAGTGGGAAAGTTGGAGGCTGATATTGCCGGACGGCAATTCGGCGAGGACCTCCCCAAGCTGTCCGACTCTCTTTTACGAAGAGAGTTCGAGACAAAAGAAAGACTGGCTGCCTCAATGTCTCATCAGACTACTCTTGAGACGATGGCAAGTGACCCCAAGGTCCATGAAATGTTCATGGTAGTGGCTAAGTCTCACCTAGCCACAGTGACGAAGGACCTTTATGGCTTCGTCAAGGCAAGGAGAGCTTGCAGGGAGTTCGTGTTCACCGGGGCTACGGTGAGACACGAGCCAAGGAAGTTAATCTCCTCCAACATTTGGGGAAAAGACCTTTTCCCTACCGATGTGGTCAAAGAAGTTGTTGATAAGGCCGCCGTGGAGAATAGAAACCTTCTCCAGAAGTGGGGCCTGGCTATGAAAAGAAAGTCTTCCCCGGATGAGGGTCCTCAACCAAAGAGGAAGAATATGAGGACTAGGCTACCGTCTCGGCCAGCCAAGCCTTTTAGACAGCAACAGCAACTGCAATTGCCATTGCCTCCAGTGCCCCAGAGGGTGGCACAAACCCCGACTACTTTTCAGTGGGTACCCCAGGCTGTGCCAGGTCAGTCAACCACATTCACCCCAACGTTCGAAGGACAGTCTTCTTCCTTTCGTGCAAAACCTAGAGGAGCAGCCAGAGGCTCGTCTAGGCGCCCCTCAAGGGGAAGGGGATTCAGAGGTGGTCGTGGTCAGGGAGGCAAGACCTCAGGACGGCAGTCCAAGTGAAACGATACCGGTAGGAGGGAGACTGATGAAATTTTGGGATCGCTGGACCTTCGATCCCTGGGCCCAAAGCCTACTCAAGAATGGACTGGGCTGGAGCTGGTACAGCACTCCACCCCCCGTGCCTTCGGTTTTTCCAACACTCCACCCCCGTTCTGGAGGAGTACGTTCAAGAACTGTTGGAGAAAAAGGTGATCCGAAAGGTGAAGTCCATCAAATTCCAAGGGAGGGCTGTTTTGTGTTCCCAAGAAAGACTCGGAAAAGCTCAGAGTCATTCTGGACTTGTCGCCACTCAAGTTCATAGTGAATTGCAAATTCAAGATGCTAACACTGCAACACATAAGGACCTTACTGCCCAAGAGGGCATACTCAGTCTCTATAGACTTGTCAAACGCCTATTGGCACATTCCAATCTGCCGTCGACTCTCCCCTTACCTAGGGTTCAGGGTACAACGGAGACTATACGCCTTCAGAGCCATGCCATTCGGGCTAAACATAGCCCCAAGGATTTTCACGAAGCTTGCGAGCGCAGCTCTCAAACAATTACGCCTAAAGGGAATTCAGGTAGTAGCCTACCTGGACGACTGGCTGGTGTGGGCAGCATCCGAGACCGAATGCTTGCAAGCTTCCAGGCAGGTGATCCAGTTCCTAGAGTACCTAGGCTTCAAGATCAACAGAAAAAAGTCTCGACTTTCTCCATCCCAAAAGTTCCAGTGGCTGGAAATCCACTGGGACCTTTGTCACACAGTTTCTCCATCCCGACGAAGAAAAGGAAGGAGATAGCGGGCTCTGTCAAGAGACTTCTAGATTCCGAAAGGATATCAAGACGCGAACAGGAGAGGGTACTAGGCTCTCTCCAGTTTGCTTCAGTGACAGACCCAGTGCTAAGAGCACAGCTAATGGATGCAAACCGGAGTTTGGAGAAGGTATGCATCAAACGCGCGAAGAGATCTGAGAAGACCAGTGCCGCCTCGGCTACGTACTCTTCTCAGGCCTTGGTCCCAAGCCAAACATCTAAAGAAGTCGGTTCTTCTTCAGCCACCTCCCCCGTCGATGACGATTCACTCAGACGCCTCAAAGGAGGGATGGGGAGGTCACTCTCATCGGAAAAAAGTCCAGGGGACCTGGTCCAAGCTATTCAAGACCTTTCATATAAACTTTCTTGAAGCTATGGCAGTGCTCCTTAACTTAAAGAAAGTCTCCCCGCGTCACTCGATCCACATAAGATTGGTGATGGACAGCGAGGTGGTTGTGAGATGCTTGAATCGACAATTGTCGAGGTCACCACCTCTCAACCAGGTGATGTTAACCATTTTCCGATTGGCGGAAAAGAAGAAGTGGTACCTGTCGGCAGTTCACCTTCAAGGAGTCCGCAATGTGACAGCGGACGCTCTATCCAGGTTCACACCGATAGAGTCGGAATGGTCCTTAGACGCAGGATCATTCTCCTTCATTCTGAATCAAGTCCCAGAACTGCAGATAGACCTCTTTGCGACGAAAGACAACAAGAAGTTGCCCCTGTACGTGTCCCCGTACGAGGACCCCTTAGCGGTAGCAGTGGACGCGTGTCCCTCGACTGGAACAGATGGTCCAGGATTTATCTGTTCCCTCCTCACAACCTTCTGTTGAGGGTCCTCAACAAACTGAGATCCTTCAAGGGGGTAGCGGCAATAGTGGCCCACAAGTGGCCGAACAGTATGTGGTTCCCCTTGGCGTTGGAACTACAGATGAAGTTTGTGCCGCTACCACATCCAGTTCTGACCCAGCGAGTCCAGAAGTCGACTGTCTGCGCTTCATTACAGAAAACCCGGACCCTGCAGCTCATGATTTTCTCGCCCTTGCGGTGAGAAAGCGTTTCGGGATTTCGAAAGCCAGCATAGACTTCCTAGAGGAATATAAGTGCAAATCGACTAGAAGGCAATATGAGTCATCTTGGAGAAAATGGGTGGCCTTTGTAAAGGCAAAGAATCCGCAGGAGATCTCAACAGACTTCTGCTTATCTTTCTTCATCCACCTCCATGGCCAAGGGTTGGCAGCTAACACGATTTCAGTGTGTAAATCTGCTTTGATGAGACCCATTTTATTTGCCTTCCAGATCGACCTTGGTAACGAGATCTTTAATAAAGTTCCGAAAGCCTGCGCTAGGCTCAGACCTTCAGCACCTCCAAAGCCCATCTCATGGTCTTTAGACAAAGTTCTTCATTTCGCCTCCCTGTTGAGCAATGAAGAATGTGCGTTAAAGGATTTGACACAAAAAGTTATTTTCCTATTTGCACTCGCGTCCGGGGCCAGGGTTAGTGAGATCGTAGCCCTCTCGAGAGAGGCAGGTCGTGTTCAGTTCCTGGATGAAGGGATCTGAACCTGTTTCCGGATCCTACGTTTCTCGCCAAGAATGAGTTACCCACCAACAGGTGGGGTCCCTGGAGAATCTGCCCTCTGAAAGAAGATGCATCTCTATGTCCAGTAGAATGCCTAAAGGTCTATCTACGTAGAACTTCAGACTTCAAGGGTGGTCAACTATTCAGGGGAGAAACATCAGGCTCAAATTTATCTCTGAATCAACTCAGAGCGAAAATCACATATTTTATTCGCAGAGCGGATCCTGACAGTACACCCGCAGGTCACGATCCGAGGAAAGTTGCCTCGTCCCTAAATTTCTTTAATTGTATGGATTTTGAACATCTCCGTTCATACACGGGCTGGAAGTCTTCCAGGGTGTTCTTTCGCCACTATGCGAAGCAAGTAGAGGAACTTAAGAGATCTGTGGTAGCAGTGGGTCGTGTAGTTAACCCTACTGTTTAACTCTGCAAGGAACAGTGGTCTTAATTGGGACGATTAAGTCCAGGGTGAGTGTGTAGGTATATACTGTACTACAAACTAAATGAGGGCACCAAGTGCCTACATAGACTGTTCCTTCTTTCAAAGGTGAACCTAGCATAAGTACAGACATGTGTGCCGAGCGTTTCTAACGCTAATGTGATTAATTTGTAATACAGACTTTTATGACTTGATACCTCGGTATCTTATTAAAGTGGCGTTTAATGGTTTTTCTTTCAGATAAACAAGTTCTGTTTACTATCATACTTATGCTTAAAGTTTTGGGTTATCCTCTTTATATATATATACATATATATATATATATATATATATATATATTTGTTGTTAACCTGTCTGCTTATTGTCTGTCAATAAACTTGTTCTTGAGAACCTTGCGTCTCTTTCACCTGTGTCAATTTATTGGTATAATTGAGCATTTAATTCTATGTATCTTATCTGGGATAATTCTGATAGAATTGTTCTGTTATGCAAGCTATGTTGCATTGGTTTATGTAGTCCCCTAATGGGAGGACTCCGTCCCATAAAGGGACGAGGGCGGTTTTATTAGTTTCTTCCTATGCGGATATAAACCTTTGTCCAATACAAGTATTGTGCGGATTACTGGTCAATATATATTGACGCAGTGGTTCTATACAAACTATGCTTTACTCAATATATGGCGAGACCACTATATTAGCTTGCCTGGTATTCATACATAGATATATGTACTCTTCGAGACTTTTCCAGAGTCTAGTAGGACTCTTCCCTGTAGGGGGCAGGAAGCTCTAACATAGTTTATAGTTAGTTGAAAAGATGTATAACGGTAACATCTTTGGTCTCTAGGTCTAGTCGACCGGGAAAAATGCTCTGGTACACTTCCATCAGGACGACATGGCTCGAGCCCAAAAAACGGATTTTGAGCGAAGCGAAAAATCTATTTTTGGGTGAGATGGCCATGTCGTCCTGATGGACCCGCCCTTGCCTTTCTAAGAAAGGGCTGTAGGACCCCTCCCTACATACAGCATCTGTAGCACCTCGTGTACGCTACAAGGAATACAGATGGCGCCAGGATTGGCGCCAGGCACGCATACGAATCGGGGGATAGGGAAGCCTTGGGAGCGGCTCCCCTTTTTCTTTCCCGAATTCGTATCTCGCCAATCACCTCCTACGAGACGAAATCTCTGTCCAGGATGTAGATTGCCATGTGACGTGTCTAGAATACGTCCTCTGATATGTCGCGATATCCCTTTCACGAGGGATACTCGCTCCAGGAGTTAGAATTCTGGTACCTTAAGGTAAATTCTCTGGGAATATCGCCGTAGTTGTAATATACCCTAGGAAGCTACCCTATAGGAACTTCCATCAGGACGACATGGCCATCTCACCCAAAAATAGATTTTTCGCTTCGCTCAAAATCCGTTATATATATATATATATATATATACATTTATAAATATATATATATATGTATATATACATATATATATATATATATATATATGTATATATATATATATATATACATATAAATACATATATATATATATATATATATATAAATACATCTTTCTTTCCGGTCACTCTGAGTGGCAGTGCCACACGTATAACTATTCGGTCTCTTTCTGACCCTCAGTTAGTGGGAGAGGGATTAGTCATATCCTTGTGGGAATGATGTACGTGTGTGTGCATATCTATCTAAATATTTAGCCTTCAATTGTAAGGGGAAAAAATAGTTGAAACATATATTCACACAACCGATGCCAAAAGATAAACAAACTAAAGACTGAATTTCTCCTTACCATCGAATACAACTCACAAAGCCTTTGAAGGAACGTATCCCTCGGTGTAATCTTCAAAGGCCTTGCAGGATACGGTACAGGATCCCAACAGTTTTCCGGATCACGTAACTATTCCCAAATGATATCCTTTCGAGCTATGAATATTCAGTCAAGCGATATGATGCCGTTTGATGACGGATTGGAGATAAAAAAAACAGTAAAGCACAAACACCATCGCCCGGGTTTTTTGGTAACGACGAATTAAGAAACACATGAATGAAGAGAAGCAAAAAGTCTACTTTCAGGGCTGATTTTTTGGTCTTATACATGCAATGGAACACTACTCTCTGCAGGACCTTCTGTAACTCATTTCATCGTATACATTCCATAGCAAATACTATTTCACTCAGCATGTTGCTCGTTTACTGTCATGACCACATTATGGAAGCGCTTAGAAAAGAAAAAAGTCTTCAGTTTCCTCTTGGGAGGCTTAATATCCTCAGTCTTTCGGATGTCAATTGGAAGCATATGTATTCCATAGACACTGGTTGTCTCCATACAGTACAGGGAAAAGAGCTTCTGTTTCACTGTGACGTCAGTTGAAAAACCGTAAAAAAACTAATGAAAAATCCTTCGCTTTATAGCCATCAGCTTTCCGGTTCTAGCTGCTGGCTATCTGCTTCTATATGACTCGTGGCTAATTTTCTCTTTTAAAGTCGTTAGGTAGTCACTTGTCAACTCTGCTAACCATTAAAAGAGCGGCCATTTCCATCCTTCATCTATGAAAAACTAAATACTGCATGGAATATTATGTCAATGGGTATAGAATAAAAGCCTAAAAGCTATAAGGTAAACATATTCTCCGTGTAATGATTATGAATGGGAAAAAAAAATGAATTATTTCTTAAATCTTATAAATATTCATAAAAATATACAGAGTATACATACACACACATTATATATATATGTATATATATATATATATATATATATTATATATTTATTTATATGTATATTCACAGATAGCTATTTACGAGCAATAACACATGATCGTACATAGATAAATATGTACAGATATAAATTTATTACTATAACTACACACACACAAACACACACACACACACACACATATGTATATATATATATATATATATACGTATATATATATATATATATACGTATATATATATATATATATATATATACATATATATTCAAATAAGCCATATAAAATATATATGGCTTATTTGAATATGAAAAACACGTAAAAATTTGCAAAATTTATCATATATATATATATATATATATATAAATATATATAAATATATATATATATAAATATATATATATATATATATATATCTATATATATATATATATATATATGTGTGGTGTGTGTGTGTGTGTGTGTGTATAAAGAACTGAAAAGAAAGTTTATTTGCGTATGCAACATCGAATAACTTCAATGAAAATGCCAAAGTTTGCTGCGAAATGGAAAAAACCCCACCCCACCCACCCAGTCTCTTACTCCAGATTCGTGGAATTATTCATTAAGAAACTGGACGAAGAGGGAATCCCTACAAGTCCCATATCAACACGAGGAACAGTAACAACGGACTTAGCATTTGCAAGGTTTGCAAATTGCAACCTGAAATGACGTCAACTGTCCCCTACCAGATAGAAGGTGGTGCTTCGTCGGTAGTTTATTACGGCGGATTCCCTACTGGAAGATGGCCTGAGCGGGCATAAGGACGGTTTAATCTAAGCACGCCAGGCACTTTCGTGGTTTAGAACTTTAGATAACAGTTTCCCTTCGTTTCCCCTCTTCTCGTTTGCCTCGGTTTAGGATAAAGAAAAGTATTACGTTTCCTTCTTGTGGGTATTGGCTTTAAAGAGATCAATTACAAGCCTGGCACGTTTTTATATGGCGAAATTTTGGAGAAGTTGCGAATAGATTGCAAGTTTTTTCTGACGATAAACCGTATGTTGTTATCCG
>NC_090731.1:34201502-34203574 GCF_036898095.1 Palaemon carinicauda | reverse complement strand
AGAACAGGAAGGAAGCATGGGAGAATCCATATTATTACCAATATTAAATAATGGGGATGAAACACAAACCATAATAGTGATGAATGCACAGGGTTTAGTCACGAGTAACTCTAAAAGGAAAATAGAGTTCTTAGAAGAACTAACCCAAATTGAAAAAGTAGATATATTGAATATAAGTGAAACATGGTATTCCCAAGAGACTGGCAGTGATGACCAGATAAAGGGTTTCCAAACTTATAGATCAGACAGAAAAAATAGGAATCAAGGGGGAACCACAATATATGGAAGAGACATAAATCAAGGAAAAGTCTGTGAAAAATACAGCAACACAGAATGTGAATGGATTGCGGTAGAATTTGAATTTGAAAAACTAGTGAATATTGTAGTTACAGACCCCCAAACACTAAGGAGTTTGACATAATAATAGAAAAAATAGATGATATATGTAGAAACCATAAAGACTGGAATATACTCCTATCCGAAGATTTTAACTTTCCTTTCGTGGATTGGAAAGAACGGATAGAAGAAAGTGGTTGTATTTATACATATAAAAAAGATAGTAATAGTAGCGCAGAAGATAAGAGGCAATTTGAAAAGCTTCAAGATATGCTATTAGAACATAATATGCAACGAATAAACCACATTCCAACAAGAAGGGAAAATGTCCTAGATCTAGTATTTGTGAATGAGGTGGAATTATGTTAAAGAAATAATAGTGTATAACACGGGAATTTCAGACCACAATGTCATAGAATTGATAGTCCATTCCAAAGCAAGTGATCGCAGAATTAATAAAAGCACAAAACTTTGGGAAGGATATGAAAAATATAATTTTTACAGTAAGAATATAAAATGGTCAGAAATAAATGAAGAACTGAATAAAGAATGGAAAAATGTATTTGTAAGTGATAATATACAGGTAAATACGGACATACTGTACAAAATACTGGAGAAAATTGTTGAAAAATCAGTGTACCGAAAAAAAACAATAAACAAAAGACGTGCATACCAAGAGACAGAAGGATCTTATTTCAAAAAATTAGAAAGTGGAAGAAAAATCTTGCAAAAGAAAAAAAATGTGTGGAAAATGAGGAAATAAAATGTAAGATAGAAAATGAAGAACAAAAGATTATACAGTCGAAAGAAAATGAAAAAAGGGACATAGAAGAAAGGACACTTCAAAATATAATAAGAAATAGGCCCTCTAAGAATTGAAGGACAGCTAACGAATGAAAAAAAGGAAATATGCAACATATTAGCAGAAAAATATAAGAGTGAGTTCACACCAAGAATTGCGAATGAGAATAATGAAACAGAAATGAGAGAAGAAAATGTTGAATATCTAACGGATATATATATTAATGAAGCAGATGTTGTCACGGCTATAAACGAAATTAAAAATGGATTGGCAGCCGGACCAGATGGAGTTCCAGCGATTTTGTTAAAAAAAAAAACTGCAAACACTATCGCGAAGCCGCTTGCAATACTGCTAAGACAAAGTGTAGATTTGAGCGAGATATATGTTAAACATATATTAGCTTATATAACCCCTATCTTCAAAAGTGGATCAAGACTAGAGGCAAGCAATTATAGACCTGTTAGTCTAACATCACATATTATGAAAGTGTATGAGAGGGTAATAAAAAAGAAAATAATGAACCATTTGGTTAAAAATAATTTGTTTAATATGGGTCAACACGGTTTCGTGCCTGGGAAAAAGTACACAGACCCAACTGATAGCACATTATGAAAACATATACAAAAATAGGATAAATGAAAAAGACACAGATGTGATCTATATAGATTTTGCAAAAGCCTTTGACAAGGTAGACCATAACATATTGGAGAAAAAAATGAGAAAGCATAATATTGTGGGAAAGATAGGAAAATAGGTAAAAGAATTCCTGCAAAACAGAAAACAGATAGTGGTTGCAAATGACGAGAAATCAGATGAAGCCCAGGTAATATCTGGTGTGCCACAAGGTACGGTATTAGCTGCACTGCTGTTTGTTATTATGATCTCAGACATAGACTGTGATGTTGAAAACTCCGTAGTGAGAAGTTTCGCCGAT
>NC_090731.1:34189002-34194002 GCF_036898095.1 Palaemon carinicauda | reverse complement strand
GAAGACTTCCAGCCAGTGTATGAACGGAGATGTTCAAAATCCATACAATTAAAGAAATTTAAGAATGAGGCAACTTTCCTCGGATCGTGACCTGCGGGTGTATTGTCAGGATCCGCTCTGCGAATAAAATATGTGATTTTCGCTCTGAGTTGATTCAGAGATAAATTTGAGCCTGATGTTTCTCCCCTGAATAGTTGACCACCCTTGAAGTCTGAAGTTCTATGAAGATAGACCTTTAGGCATTCTACTGGACATAGAGATGCATCTTCTTTCAGAGGGCAGATTCTCCAGGGACCCCACCTGTTGGTGGGTAACTCATTCTTGGCGAGAAACGTAGGATCCGGAAACAGGTTCAGTTCTTCCCCATCCAGGAACTGAACACGACCTGCCTCTCTCGAGAGGCTACAATCTCACTAACCCTGGCCCCGGACGCGAGTGCAAAATAGGAAAATAACTTTTTGTGTCAAATCCTTTAACGCACACTCTTCATTGCTCAACAGAGAAGCGAAATGAAGAACTTGTCTAAAGACCATGAAATGGGCTTTGGAGGTGCTGAAGGTCTGAGCCTAGCACAGGCTTTCGGGACTTTATTAAAGATCTCGTTACCTAGGTCGACCTGGAAGGCATATAGAATGGGTCTTGTCAAAGCAGACTTACACGCTGAAATCGTGTTCGCTGCCAACCCTTGACCATGGAGGTGGGGAAAAAAGATAAGCAGAAGTTTATCAAGACCTCCTGCGGAATCTTCGCCTTGACAAAAGGCCACCCATTTTCTCCAAGATGACTCATATTGCCTTCTAGTAGATTTGCACTTATATTCCTCAAGGAAGTCTATACTAGCTTTCGAAATCCCGAAACGCTTTCTCACCGCTAGGGAGAGAAAATCATGAACTGCAGGGTCCGGGTTTTCTGTAATGAAGCGCAGACAGTTGACTTCTGGACTCGCTGGGTCAGAACTGGATCTGGTAGTGGTACAAACTTTAGCTACAGTTCCAATGCCAGGAGGAACCACACGCTGTTCGGCCACTTGTGGGCCACTATTGCCGCTACCCTTTGAAGGATCTCAGTTTGTTGAGGACCCTCAACAGAAGGTTGTGAGGAGGGAACAGATAAATCTTGGACCATCTGTTCCAGTCGAGGGACATCGCGTCCACTGCTTCCGCTAAGGGGTCCTCGTACGGGGCACGTACAGGGGCAACTTCTTGTTGTCTTTCGTCACAAAGAGGTCTATCTGCAGTTCTGGGACTGATTCAGAATGAAGGAGAATGATCCTGCGTCTAAGGACCATTCCGACTCTATCGGTGTGAGCCTGGATAGAGCGTCCGCTGTCACATTGCGGACTCCTTGAAGGTGAACTGCCGACAGGTACCACTTCTTCTTTTCCGCCAATCGGAAGACGGCCAACATCACCTGGTTGAGAGGTGGTGACCTCGATCCTTGTCGATTCAAGTATCTCACAACTACCTCGCTGTCTATCACCACTTTATGTTGAACGAATGACGCGGGGAGACTTTCTTTAAGGTAAGGAGCACTGCCCTAGCTTCTAGAAAGTTTTATGAGAAAGGTCTTGAATAGCCTGGACCAAGTCCCCTGGACTTTTTTCCGATGAGAGTGACCTCCCCATCCCTCCTTCGAGGCGTCTGAGTGAATCGTCACCGACGGGGGAGGTGGCTGAAGAAGAACCTGACTTCTTTAGATGTCTGGCTTGGGACCAAGGCCTGAGAAGAGTACTTAGCCGAAGCGGCTGGTCTTCTCAGATCTCTTCACGCGTTTGATGCATAACTTCTCCAAACTCCGATTGCATCCTTTAGCTGTGCTCTTAGCACTGGGTCTGTCACCGAAGCAAACTGGAGAGAGCGCAGTACTCTCTCCTGCTCGTGTCTTGATATCCTTTCGGAATCTTGAAGTCTCTTGACAGAACCCGCTATCTCCTTCCTTTTCTTCGCCGGGGTGGAGAAACGGTGTGACAAAAGGTCCCAGTGGATCTTAGCCACTGGAACTTTTGAGATGGAGAAAGTCGAGACTTTTTCTGTTGATCTTGAAGCCTAGGTACTCTAGGAACTGGATCACTTGACTGGAAGCTTGCAAGCATTCTGTCTCGGATGCTGCCCACACCAACCAGTCGTCCAGGTAGGCTACTACCTGAATTCCCTTTAGGCGAAATTGTTTGAGAGCTACGCTCGCAAGCTTCGTAAAAATCCTTGGGGCTATGTTTAGCCCGAATGGCATGGCTCCGAAGGTGTATAGTCTTCGTTGTAGCCTGAACCCTAGGTAGGGGGACAGTTGATGGCTAATTGGAATGTGCCAGTAGGCGTCTGACAAGTCTAAAGAGACGGAATATGCCCTCTTGGGCAGTAAGGTCCTTATGTGTTGCAGTGTTAGCATTTTGAATTTGCAATTCACTATGAACTTGTTAAGTGGCGACAAGTCCAGAATGACTCTGAGCTTTTCCGAGTCTTTCTTGGGAACACAAAACAACCTCCCTTAGAAATTGATGGGCTTCACCCTTTTTCTCCAACAGTTCTTGAACGTACTCCTCCATAACGGGGGTGGAGTGTTGGAAAAACCGAAGGTACGGGGGTGGAGTGCTGTACCAGCTCCCGCCCAGTCCATTCTTGAGTAGGCTGTGGGCCCAGGGATCGAAGGTCCACCGATCCCGAAATTTCAGAAGTCTCCCTCCTACCGGTATCACCTCACTTGGACTGCCGTCCTGAGGTCTTGCCTTCCTGACCACGACCACCCCTGAATCCCCTTCCCCTTGAGGGGCGTCTAGACGAGCCTCTGGCTGCTCCTCTAGGCTTTGCTCGAAAGGAAGTAGACTGCCCTTCGAACGCTGGGGTGAATGCCGTGGACTGTGTCGACACGGCCTGGGGTACCCACTGAAAGGTGGTCGGGGTTTGTGCCACGATCTGGGGCACTGGGGGCAATGGCAATTGCAGTTGCTGTTGCTGTCTAAGAGGCTTGGCTGGCCGAGACGGTAGCCTAGTCCTCATAGTCTTCCTCTTTGGTTGAGGACCCCTCATCCGGGGAAGACTTTCTTTTGATAGCCAGGCCCCACTTCTGGAGAAGGTTTCTATTCTCCAAGGCGGCTTTATCAACAACTTCTTTGACCAAGTCGGTAGGGAAAAAGGTCTTTTCCCCAAATGTTGGAGGAGATTAGTTTCCTTAGCTCGTGCCTGACCGTAGCCGAGGTAAACACGAACTCCCTACAAGCTCTCCTTGCCTTGACGAAGCCATAAAGGTCCTTCGTCACTGTGGCCAGATGAGGCTTGGCCACTACCATGAACATTTCATGGACCTTGGGGTCACTTGCCATCGTCTCGAGAGTAGTCTGAAGAGACATTGAGGCAGTCAGTCTTTCTTTTGTATCGAACTCACTTCGCAAAAGAAAGTCAGACAGCTTAGGGAGGTCCTTGCCGAACTGACGTCCGGCAATATCAGCCTCCAACTTTCCCACTGAGAACGTAAGATGGACGTCCTTCCAGTCTTTGTGGTCCATAGGCAGGGCCAGCGACAAGGGTTTACACTCCTCTAGGGAGGGGCAAGACTTGCCGGCCTCGATTGCTTTTAGTACAGCCAGAAACCCTTTCTGTAAAAGGGGGAAGGCTCTAGTAGGCGAGGACACAAAGGAAGGGAGCTTCCTATTCAATGCAGCTACCTTTGAGTTAGAGAAGCCCCTCTCTTTCATCGAGGATGAAAGTAGAGCTTGAGCCTTAGCATAGTCCATCACTATGACCTCCTTCGGCTCTGTCTCCTCCTTTGAAGCTGGTTCCTTCCTCAGCCGGACATAATAGTCTGGATATGATGCCTTGCTGGGCCAGAATTCCACCCTCCAGGGGAACTGAGCCCAGCTTATCCGAGATGACGATCTTTCCAGTCGTCATCGGCATGTGCTCAGCATACCTCCATGGGTTAGCATCTGAGCACAAGGGAAGGTCTTTCACATTGAGCTTTTTCTGGGGCCCATGTGATTCTGCAAGGCACTGCATTCGCAGTTCCATTGCAGCCCCCTTCTCCTGATTCTCCTTCTGCATTTGTTGGATCATTCCAACAATAGAAGAGAGGGCCTGTCCCAGCTCTACTGGGAGACCGGCCAATGTAGAGGGGCTTGAACTTCATCCTGGGCTTCTGCCAGGAGGTCTTCCTCCTGACACCCGTCCACATCAGACATCCTGTCATTTAGCTGGATGTCTTGCATCGCGACCGCGACTTCAGCATCCACCTGGATCTGAACTTAGGGGATCTCCTCTTGAGGCTGGGGAATCACTGCATCAGCTGATGCCTTAGGGAAAGGATACGCCCTCATCTTCTCACTTGGAATATAAGGGCCAGAAGTGTTCTTTTGGAAGCCCCTTACCCAGGCTAGAAGCTTCTTCCTAGCTATTTAAATGTCTCATTAATCAGGTTAGTGCACACAGTACATACCTGAGGGTCCCAATACCGGAGATCATCCTTGGAGACAGCGTATGCTGCGTGTCTCCTACAAAACTCATGTCCGCAGAGGTTCTTGCTTCTGACATTGCGGAAAGCATTTCCCCACTTCGGAGTGTCCTTCTGTAAAGAGAAGAAATTTCCATGAGTATCAAGTGAACTATGTATCACTGGATATGCATAGTATAGCATAACAATTCAGAAAGGAAAGACACACACTTGTGTTTCCCTCACAACCCATTGTTGCAGCCTTCCAGATAATAAAATCAAAAATGGTTTATCTCTTCTAGAGTAACCAATGCAAGGTTTCCAGAGGAAACAGGTGGAGCTCACACCTTAGCAATGATTTTAAAATCCTGGATAATAGACAGGGAAGAACTCAGCTTCCTATCTGAGGGCAACAGCAAAGGGGTGTGCAAGAAAACACAATAGTGTTAGAAGACACAGTGCTGTACCAAAACCCTTACTATAGTTTTCCTCTTACTGTATATGCTATACAGAAGAATACTAGTACAGTATAGGGGGATGTGTGCCGGCCTGCCTTTGCCGGCCGGCACACACCACAACTA
>NC_090731.1:34176502-34184002 GCF_036898095.1 Palaemon carinicauda | reverse complement strand
GGGGTATTACTTTCGGCATAGATGAAATGACGAGCCATTAGATTTTTAACGATGGTTAACTACCCTCTCGCTAGCTAGCGAGGGGATAGGGGAGAGGTAGCTAGCAACCCCTCCCCCCTCAAACACCGGTGAACTGATTAACTTTGCTTAGAGGTAGGACTTGCCTTGGGGGACAGGGCTGCCGGGCAAATATGTGTAAATAGCTAAGGTTTGTATGGTTAGGAAAAATACAAATTATCTCCGAATTTGTCATTTGTTCCGTAACCGAAATACAGACCACGCTATTTACATGGGGTGACTTACCCCTTAGAAAGTGTGGAAAGTCCCAGCCTTACTGGCTTTGGCTTTGCCCGGGGGCTCAGAGTTCGAGTGAGCAACACTCGAGAAAAAGAGTCCCTGCACCTCGCAAGTTCCTTGCTCCGCAAGGAACGTGCGGCCTACATAAGCTCGTGTGTGGAGGGATGAAGTGTGATATGTCCTAGGAAGTTGACCGGAAGTCCCTTAGATGGAATTCTAGGCTAGGACGTTCCCAATACCACCTCGTCAGGGTATGGGGGACGCGGCAGTATTATCTTAATACTAGGAACACAAGGAAGCATGGTTTACCTGCTGAGGTTTGAGGTCAGCTATGCAGAAAACCCAGGATGCTGCTTTCCCCAAGAGAGGGGAGGATGAAGAAAGAAGTAAGGGCCAGACATACTTCTTTCATTCATGCAGTCTAAAACCGGGTAACAATGCCCTCAACCTTCTGCTACCTGTCCATTAAGGAGCCTGAGGTTAGACCAGCTGTTGTGTAGCCACCACAGGGCCGATAGAAAACGTATCGAAGCTCCTGTGGGTCACGTCCTGCAGGTAGTGGGCTGTGAAGGTCGTTTGACGCTCCCAGACTCCAGCTTTGTAACACTTGCGTCACAGAGTAGTTCCTCTTGAAGGCCAGGGACGTTGCGATGCCTCTGACGTCGTGTGCTCTAAGGCGACGTGACGGAGGAGGGTCTGGATTAAGGGAGTGATGGAAGACCCTCCTAATCAAGGCTGAAAGGTATTCTTGGTGACCCTCCTCTCTGTCCTTCCTGTGCTCCCAAACAGGGCTTGCACGTGAGGACGAACTGCAGCTGTTAAGATAACACCTCCGACTCCTTACTGGGCATAGTAAGAGATGGTTTGGGTCATTTGTTACAGAACAGAGACTCGAAATATTGAAGGAGTCGAACTGAAGGTCCGGGCTTCAACATTTTGAGACTAGTGACCAACTCAGGGACGAACCTGAAGGTTACCTCTGCCTCTCCTCTTGAACAGGCGAAGATGTACGAGAGACCATGAAGTTCGCTAGCACGCTTGTCCGAGGCCAGAGCGAGCAGGGGCCCTGCTTCCAAGTCCGGTGACGATCAGAAGCCTGGCGTAATGGTTCGTAAGGAGGTCTCTTGAGAGCCCTAAGAACCCGAACCATGTTCCATGGAGCAGGTCTCACTTCCGACTGGGGGCAGGTAAGTTCGTAGCTTCGTATGAGCGAAGAAAGATCCAGCGAGGAGGAAATGTCTATTCCTTTCAACCTGCAGGCCAGGATTAAGGCTGAGCGATAGCCTTTCACCGCCGAGAGCGAAAGGTGCATTCCCTCCCGCCGGTATACAATAATTCCGCTATTGCTGGAATAGTGGCATCAAGGGGAGAGATACCTCTTCCACAACACCAACCACAGAAGACTCTCCATTTCGCCTGGTAGACCCCTGCGGATGACTTTCGCAGGTGTCGAGACATCCGCTCCGCAACTTGTTGCGGAACGCCTCTTTCTGTGAGGGAATGCTGGATAGTCTCCAGGCGTGAAGCCGAAGCGATGCTACGGCTTTGTGGCAGATGTTGCATTGTGGTTGCTTGAGTAGCTTGTGTCGTGGGGGAAGCTCTCTCGGGAGTTCCGTCAGGGGATACAGAAGGTCCGGGAACCACTCTGCATGATGCCTTAGCGGAGCTATCAGAGTCATCGACATGTTGACCGATAGTCTGGTCTTGTTGAGCACTTTTCTCACCAGACAGAATGGTGGGAAGGCGTAGACGTCGATGTTGTCCCACCGTTGTAGGAAGGCTACTTGCCAGAGTGCCTTGGGGTCCAGGACTGGGGAGTAGTACAGCGGCAGCTTGAAGTTCAAGGCTGTCGCGAACATGACCACAAAGTCAGGACTTTGTTGGCTACTAGAGGGTCCAAAGACCACTCGGCACTCACTATCTGCAAGGCTCTGCTCAGACTGTCGGAGAGCACATTCCTTTGCCCGGAATGAAGCGAGCTGATAGTGGTATTGAGTGGAAATACCTCATCTTAGTATCTCTACTGCAAGATGGGAAAGCTATAATGAAAAGGTACCTCTCTGCCTGTTGAAATAAGCCACTACCGTGGTGTTGTCGCTCACGGAGTGACCCGCCAGGGTTGTTGGAACTGTTGAAGGGCCAGATATACGGCTTTCATTCCTAGCAGATTGATGAGGAGGTACCTTTCTGATTCTGACCATAGGCCTGAGATCCTTTGGATCAGAACATGCCCCCCCCCCTTCTTTTGATGCGTCCGAGAACAGTATCAAATGCGGGGGAAGGACTCGAAGATCCAATCCCTTTCAAAGGTTCCCGTAGGACAACCACCACTGCGGGTCCATTCGTGACGCAGGTCCCATAGGAACTAGAGTGTCCGGGGAATCGTTGCCTTGGTTCCATGGGGACTTGAGCCGCCGTTGCAGGGATCTCATCCTGAGGCGGCCGTTTGGAACTAGACGGGTCAGGGAGGAAAGGTGACCTAAGAGACATACCCAAGATTGGGTTGGAAGCTCTCCTCGTCTGAGGAAAGGTTCTGCGACTCTCCTCAGCCTTGCTATCCTGTCGACTGATGGGAAAGCTTTGTGGAGATTGGTGTCTGATATCATGCCTACATATCCAAGTTGTTGGGATGGAAGCAGATAAGACTTCTCGAGATTTACCATGATCCCTAGATCTTGGCAAAGTCCCAGAGGCTTGCCTCGGTGTTGAAAAAGGGTCGATCCCGAGACTGCCGGGGTTAGCCAGTCATCCAGATAGCGAAGGGGACGGATGCCGATCCTGTATGGCCACGAAGATATCTGGGTGAACATTCTGGTGAACACCTACGGTGCTGTGGAGAGATCGAAACACAGCACCTTGAACTGGTAGACCTTGTTGTCTAGGCTGAATTTCAAGTACTTCCTAGAAGACAGATGGATTGGGATCTGGAAATACCCGTCCTTCAGATCCAGTGTGCACCTGAAGACTTGTGGTCTCACTGCAAGTCTGAACGACTCTGCTGTTCCACGCTGAACGAAGTTTGTTCGACAATCTTGTTCAGAGCTGATGACGGGTCTCCAGCCTTCAGATGCCTTCTTTACAAGAAAGAGTCGACTGAAGAAGCCGGGGGGAGCCGTCAACGACCTTATGGATAGCATCTAGAGAGCAGGGTCTCGAATTCTGCCCGAAGGGCTAGCCCCTTTGCCGATCCCATGGCATAGGAGCTCAGGGAAGGTAGAGATATTATGAACGGGACGCGATATCCTTGGCTGATCATAGAGATCGTGCAGGAATCGGCCCCGAGTTGCTGCCACCTGAACGCACAACTTTAGACATCCCCACACTGGGGGCAGGGGGGTCGCCAATCCTAGCGTTTGCGGCCTCGGCCGCTCCCTCTAGGATTATTGCCTCCCCAAGAGGACTTCCCATCCTTCTTGTCCTTGACAGGATGGGGCTGCTGTTTAGACACCTTTGTGTTTGCCGCCGGAGCCGGTTCCGATGTCCTAGGTCGACAATTCTGTTGTTGTTGAGGCGCTGGAGGCTTGTAGGGACTGGATGTAAGCGCCATTTGGAGGGGCGAATCGTGATTCAATTTCCTCTACCTCTCAGCTGTCCATCCCACGTCCTTGGGCTCAAACAAGCTCTTTACAAGGATGGAAGAGTGTCTGAGCTTGCCGACATCCACGGTTGGGACTTTCGAGAGGAACCTCTTGGTCACTGCATCTCAATGCTTCAACATCGAGTTTGCCCACAAGTTCGAAACTTGGTGAGCCGTAAATCGATGGTGCTCGTGCCCGAGAGAAGGAAAGTTACCATGGTCTTCCTGGTGCTCTCCCTGGACAAGTCCTCGGATAACAACAGGATGCCCAGAGATCCAAGCTAGACGACCAGCAATGAAGTGGCCTGCATGGCACACTTTGCGGCCTTCACCTGGCTCAAGATCTCCGAAGCTGAGAATGTCCCCTGCCGGGCGGAGAGTTTCTCGAGAGAAATTCCCCTGGTAAGCTCTTCCACGGAATGGTGGAGAGGGAGAGCTAAACCAGGCTTCCCCATAATCTCGAAGTACCTCCTCTGCTGATGGCTGAGAGACGCAGTGTCAGCGACCCCGCTGGAGGGAAGGGGATCGGGTGATCTTGAGGAGTAGAGATGATGGGGCTTGCCTGAAAAGAAGGAGAAGAATGTTGCCCAGACCTCTCTGAAGCTTCTTCCTGCTTCTGCACGTGCGCTGCTCTGCGTTTACGGGTGGAGATCGTGACGACAATGATCTGGAAGTACGCGCTCGAGAAGACTCGCCAGATTGCCCGTGTTGCGAAACCCAATGGGAATCGCGGACGAAATCGCGCCGGCGCTCGCGCGATGCAAAAATCGTTGGTTCGCGCGCGCGTTTGTAAGGGCGAGCGCTGGCGGCCGGGAGACCGATGGCGCGTAAGCGAGCGATGGCGAGTTGATGAGTGATGGCGCGTTTTGGCGAGCGATGGCTCGTTGGCGGGCGATGGCGCATTGGCGAGCGATGGCGTGTTGGCGAGCAATGGCGCGTTGGCAAGCGATGGCGCGTTGGCGAGCGAGGGCGCATTTGTGAGCGATGGCGCGTAGCGACCGATCGCGTACAGGAGAGTTAACGCGTGGGCTCGTAGGAGACCTACGACGATTTGAAGCATGGGAGCGTTGGCGCGTTGAAAAACGGTTGCGCGCAGGCGAAGAATCGCACAGGCGCTTAGGAGATCGCTGGCGCGCAAGGAGAGCCCTGGGGTGCTTGTGAGCGCCTGTGCGCTAGCTTAGGCACCTCCTGGGCGGCGCACTGTGATGTGGAAGCGTGCTGGCGCGTTGGCGAGCGCTTGAGCGCTGGAACTGGAACCGCTTGTGGGCGCGCTTCGCGCGAAACTCCAGAAACGCCCGGGGAGTCCAGAGGAACCTGTGAGTGCCTGAGCAGTATCGTAGGAACCTCTTGAGCTGCGCGTAACGAGGCAGGAACCGGGGAGATCGTTGGGGCGTAGTTGCGCGGCCAGAAGATATCAGCGAGGGTGCAAAACCAGAGAGATCGTCGGCGAGGAGGCGAAGGAATAATCTCCTTGCCTGCGCCCAGATCCGGAGATCGTGAGCGCGTGGGCGAACTTTAGCGCGCATTATGCACATCAGGAATGGGCGCGCAGATGTGCGTTGGTGAGCAGGCAAACGTGGGAGTTCAGCGAAGAAATAATCTCCCTGCCTGCGCCCAGATCCGGAGATCGTAGGCACGAGGGCAAACGTTGGCGCGCATTGCGCACATCAGAAAAGGGCGAGCAGATGTGAGATGGCAAGCAGGCGATTGTGGGTGTTCAGGAGACCGTTGGTGCACATGGTGCATAGCCTCACAGAAGGTCTCAGAAGTGTTGGTGATCAGGAGATATATGGCGAGACTAAGCTACAGGAGATCGCTGGAGTGTTCATTCAGCAGAAGTCTGGTCCACAGCAGAAGAGCATTTGCGAACTACTGCGCACAGAGCGCGCAGGAGAACGGGCTTGCACAGGTAAAAACCTGGCACTAAAGGGACTTACTCACAATGTGAGATAAGCCCTTTGCCCCGAAGGGACCGGTGCCCGCTCGAAAACGGGGTGGAGTGTCACCCACTGAGCATCTGCATCCAAGAACGGAGATGGATGACAAGAAGGTTTGGCAGGGGAACTGAGCCTTCAGCAATATCAGCAACAACAGCAGGGAAGTCCTCTGAAGAGGAGTCTCCTATGAGTGTCCTCTCTCGTGAACGAGAGAGGTGAACACTTCGTAGCAGAGACAAGAACTGATGAAGGTGCCCCTTAGCTGACCATAGAGAGCAACCCACCGAAAAGGAGCTCCTGCAGCTGCTCAGCCCCTTGAGCGTAGCTGTAAGTGCGACCGCTCAGCACCAAGAGCATAATCGCATGAATTTCATGGTCCGGCCTTGCAACCGTTCAGCCCCTTGAGCATGGTTACAAAAGCAGTCACTCAGCACCAAGAGCATAACCGCCCAAGGACCAGGAAAAACCAACCAGGAATTATAAAGGTAAGAGAAGTTCCCTCCCCCCCTGAAGGGGAAAAAACTCATACCTGGGAAGGGAACCTCCCTCAGAAGGGAAGTTACCCACCCATGGAGGCGAACCTCCTGAGCGTTCTAAATGAACTAAGGAGCTGGCAGTTGTCACGGGAGAACTTCTAGGAGAAGGGAACACGCCCATGACAAAGTCCTAGAGAGGAGGCGGTAACAGCAGACCCCCCCCCCCCTCCGGCCCAAACAGGACAGCTCTGCTTCGTTGGCAAATTAGGCAAACAAAAAACTAGATAGTTAACTGTGAAAAAAAAATAAATAATTAGTTAACATTCATTCCCCCGGGGGAACTCCGAAGAGGAACCCCGAGGGAAAAGAACATAAGAATTACACACCAAGGATGCGCCCTCCTCCTCAACTGACACTCACGGGAAAGGGGGGAAGGCGGAAAACTGTAACAAAAACAGAATTATAACAATTATAATTATGTAATTCATCTAAGAATGTTCAATAAAAGTGAGAACGGAAACCCCGAAGGGAAGCGTTCTACACAGAAGCTGGAAAGTTAACAAATATAATTAGATTTCATTAAAAATAATTGAGACAAAATAAATGGAGTGGCAACTCAACCCGCAACGGGAAGGAAGGTACCGTAATACGTAGTAGTAATAAAAGGGTGAACGACCTCGAGAGAAAGGGAGAGACCATAGTCAAACTAAACTCCCATGTTCCCTACGCTGATAGTCTAAGTTCCCCGTAGGGAAGGAGGAATAGCGGAGAAAACAGATCAATAAATAAAGTCCAGCGATGACGATTCCCCACGGCACCCGAGAATCGGAAGCCGAAGAGAGGACTGAAGGACCAAGGGAGAGATCGCGACCCATGAAATGTCACCGTGGGGGCCTGGAACCACACGGAGAAGTTGACGTACACACACACAGCACAAACACTGAAAAGGAAAATCCTGTATTTCTATACTCAAATATATACATTAACATAAGAATGTTTATGTATATATATATATTAAGTATAAGAAAAGTAAGTAATTAAGATAAAACATTAATGGCTGCCATGCGAGGACGGGACAGAGACGTCTGCCCACCGTCCAAGCCAAAAGTGAAGTGAATCAGTTCACCGGTGTGTGAGGGGGGAGGGGTAGCTAGCTACCTCTCCCCTACCCCCCTCGCTAGCTAGCAAGAGGGTAGTTAACCCTCGTTAAAAA
>NC_090731.1:34171255-34176002 GCF_036898095.1 Palaemon carinicauda | reverse complement strand
TGGCCAGCGTGGTGATGAAAATGTCAAACCTCAGACATGACCAAGACATGTCTGAAGCCTAGAAACGGCTGCATTTATCGTCGTTGTTGCATATACATATATATATTTTATACATAAATGAATATATATATATATATATATATATATATATATATATATATATATATATATATATATATATATATATATGTGTGTGTGTGTGTGTGTGTGTGTGTGTGTGTGTGTGTGTGTGTACTAGCTAAGATACTCTAATTGGAAAAGCAGGATTCTATATGCTCAAGAGCTCTAACATGTAAAATAGTGTGCCCAAGTGTACCCTCAAGCAGGAAAACTAATCAAATACAATAGAAGACCACAGTATAGACCCTATGCCACTACCAAAGACTATTGAAAAATAGAATTTTTTCGCGTTACGAAGTATAGCGAAAAATAATTGTCCTAACGACATGTAAGCAGATCTTAAGTGTCTTGTTACTTAAGTTCAGTTGTTATGTAGCAGTGGCAATGAGAATTTAGTGTTGGGTGAAACGTATTCAATGTTTGAAGAGGTATTTAGTAAGTGGTCACTTTCTAGCGCACGCTAGCCCGAGCAAGTCGAATTTATTAGCCAGGACGCCAGGCAGGGTCAAATACAGCTTCAGATGTGAATAGTGTTTTCACGTTAGCAATCAGAATGCTGAAACCGTTTCAAGAAGTGATGGACAATCTATTATCCGATTTCCAGCAGAATATTCAACAAGTATCCGCACCTCGTTAAAGTATGATGGAAAACCATTGAATGAGCATCGCGTTATTTTGAGGAAACTGATACGAAAATGTTAGCATTAGATGCGATTGTTTATCAACTTGGAGGACAAGGAACATCTAAAACTGCTGCAGAAACGAGTTAGTACGCACAGAGCAGCATCGCCGAAAGTGTCAAGCTAGTTAAAGATCGAGGGAAAGTGTGGATTCATATCAACTTTGATGGAAGAGGTCTAGAGCTCAATAAAGGCCGAGAGTTGACATTGGAGCCAGGAATGTACCAAGAAAGACGTCCGAAAAGATAAGTGAAAATATAGCTGTTTTTATTTTTGTATACTTAGCAGTTGGTACAAGGAAATTGGAACATTGTGTTTATTTTATTTATTGTTTTAATCGCCTGTTGGTTGTTGTTATTCACAATACATTTGAACAGAATTAGATTGGGTCCGGTAAGATAGTCATTGACGTCTAATAGGGCGATCACAAAATTCATTTCAAAACCGTTACTGTGGTTGTTGGATTGGGTAACAATAGGTCAGAAAAGGACGAATCAGAATTTATTAAGAGAATGGGTGACACTGGTATCAGAAAAACTAAGAAATAATTCCTTTGACGGTGACCAAGAATGGAAATGGTAAGCAAAGGCTGGTTTTTTATTACAAACTTTTTAAGGATTTAATCAGTCTACAGTCTGCTTATCGCATAGAAAATCTATTAAAACGTTGCCAATATCTTTCTCATTGGGGAAAAATTTAAAAAGTTTTTTTATAATGGATATTCTTTAGATATTTTTGAAGCGGCGGTACATCTTTACTAAAGTTCTTAAGTCTGTTAGATATTGGAGATCTAAGGAAGGAAGATTGAAGTATTTTAAATGATGGCATAGCTGCGGATGGTTCATTTGAAGGGGCATTGGATGCTAGCTATTTACTTTAAAAGCTTCAAGATTTGGATTTATTTACAAGAAAGTATAATTGGTTTTCAGACTCTAAATTGTATTTGGAAAGGTTTACAGAGGACGAATACTAAAGGCGAATTTCGTAACTACAGTGTTAGGATAAACTATGTCGTTAAAGACCTTGTTTAGATGCCAACATTCTGAATAACGAAAACGTTATTTTAACGAATATCTTTTGGACAGAATTGTCTGTTACATAATTTCCACGAAATTTGTCGTGAAAGGTATTGTTAAAATGAAAACGATAAAGTATTTCTGTATTTTTACATATTGAGCAAAGCTAGTTGAGAACTAATGAAGAAATATCAGATGCTCCGGTTGAGAGCACGTTTTGACGCAGAAATTCATTCTTTTTATTTTGGTCCTTACTTTAACTATATACTTGCATCAGACTATTTAACCTATTACTTCATTGTGACGCCTAAGATGTAGGCAGTTTATCACTATATTGTGACGCCTAAGGTGTAGGCAGTTTATCACTATATTGTGACGCCTCAGGTGTAGGCAGTTTATCACTATATTGTGACGCCTCAGGTGTAGGCAGTTTATCACTATATTGTGACGCCTCAGGTGTAGGCAGTTTATCACTATATTGTGACGCCTCAGGTGTAGGCAGTTTATCACTATATTGTGACGCCTCAGGTGTAGGCAGTTTATCACTATATTGTGACGCCTCAGGTGTAGGCAGTTTATCACTATATTGTGACGCCTCAGGTGTAGGCAGTTTATCACTATATTGTGACGCCTCAGGTGTAGGCAGTTTATCACTATATGTGACGCCTCAGATGTAGGCAGTTTATCACTCTATTGTGACGCCTCTGGTGTTGGGAAATTTATATGTTGTGACACCTCAGTAGTAGGTTTGGAGTAATTCTGAAGTTTTTAGCGATGAATACAGCGCATTTTTTTTTTCATATCATGAAAAGAGTGGTTGGAAACTGGACAGCAAATTTATCTTTAAAATTAAACATGAAGGAGCAGGAGGCAGTCGACAGAATTATGTAAAGTACTTTGGCAATGTTTGAACGTTGTTCCAGATAAAATTTTCGATTTTAATGCAAGTAGGTAGCAAAAAGCCAGATTTGGAAATCATAGAAAACCAAAGAATTTAAACTTGTACTGAATACACTGTTCAGGTCATCAATGTATGTAAGCCAGAAAGAGTACAAACGAGCGGTTTTTTTTGAAGTGTTGTCAACTAACATGGATGAATGGTCAATTCTTTTTACATTTTTCAGAGTTATGGACTTGTGAGAGTTATTAATTCTTTAGACTGATTTGCTACTTTTAAAAATATGTTGAGGTTTTTATCTCTAATATTGGTGTCCAGGTACAGAGGCAATTGATGCTTTAACTGGAGGTTTGGTGCTTTATACCAAAGGTTATTAATAAAATGGAGGTAAAAATTCTTAAGTAGAATATTCCTGAGTGAAAGTCCTCTGCATCTTGACTGTTCATATTAACGAGGGAAACTTTATTATTAAACTTTGAGTGTTTACGTAACAAAGGTTTTATTACACGGCAAAGATAAGGAGAGACAGAAAAAAAAAAAAAAAAAAAAAGAAATTTTTCGCTGAAATTTAACTTTGATATAGAAGGTAAAGGTTTTTTGAAATTACAAGTATATATGTACATTGTTTTATTTTTGGAATCTGCTTTCCAGGATCGTGAATGCAATGAAATGCCAGCAGTCGTCTTTAACGGTGGCATCTAATTTGGACAGGAAATTGGGGGACCTCAGTTGTCATGAGCATCTTCTATCATCGATGAATGGCAGCACCGACAAGGCCTACAAATTTGTCTTTCATCAAAGAGAAACTTACAATAATGGTCACGAGCAAAGCGAAATGCCATTGTATGTTGCTTTATTTATCACGCTTCTATTAGATTCCGACGTTTTAGTAATCTCCAGTGATCAAGCTATTTATGCCATAACGTGCTTGCATGAAATGAGGGGTTACATAGATCCAACGGAATATTCATTTGTTAAATCTTTGCAAGCACCTGTGAAACATTAAGCTGGTAGATCGGTGCATACAAAGGATCTTTTTGATAATATGGTGTTGCAGAATCCGTGCGGATTATATTTTCCTATATTGAAAAACTTCTTTATTATTTTGATAGATCATTAAAGTTTTCTTATCTGAGATTTGGGGAATTAAGTTATTGTAATTTGAAGATTTCTTAGTTGAGCGAAAAAAAAAAAAAAAATTAAATCACCAATACTGTTTAGTTTTTGATATCGGAAGTTATCACAAATGCTTTTCCATATTTGATGTATTTTGCTTGATGCAGAGGAAGCTGGAATGATTTTGTCCTTTGATCGATTTCAATTAAGAAGTTTTTTTTTTTTAAAAGCTCCTGTAAGGTAACCAAACATAATTTTTTGTTAAAACTGTGGCTACAAGTTCAAACATCGCAAACGATAACGTCAATGATAGGTGTCTTCATAGACATGAGTGTTGGTAGTCTGTTTCAAGTAAACATGTTTGTCAAAGGCTTCAAAAAGAGGTTAAATGGGTAAATCATTCAATCGGAGCATTTATTTCTCTCTCTCCATTTTTTTCCTTCTCTCCCTTTCTTTGGTATTATCTAGGGTCAACCGGCACGGTGCGCTATAAGGCAATTTAATGTTTTATTATGTTTTTACCTGTAGTGTAGAGAATGCGGAGTGAAGTGAGGACTAGAATTTTTTCGCGTTACGAAGTATAGCGAAAAATAATTGTCCTAACGACATGTAAGCAGATCTTAAGTGTCTTGTTACTTAAGTTCAGTTGTTATGTAGGCAGTGGCCAATGAGATATTTAGTGTTGGGTGAAACGTATTCAATGTTTGAAGAGGTATTTAGTAAGTGGTCACTTTCTAGCGCACGCTAGCCCGAGCAAGTCGAATTTTATTATTAATATTATTATCATTATTATTTATTAGTAGTACAAGAGTGAGGTTCCACCACTCAAATTTGAGTTACTCTGCATTATTGCCGTGGATACACAGGTTTCCATAGTTTTTTCAAAACTTGAGATTTTGTTTTTTATCTATGGTTTT
>NC_090731.1:34158755-34163755 GCF_036898095.1 Palaemon carinicauda | reverse complement strand
CTCTAGAAAAAAAAAATACTCAATTCTTTTTAAGGTTGTAGTTTAATATGGAAATTATATGCATAAGTACTCTATGATCAATTTTCAACCTACCTGCTGGAGTAATTACTTTCTTGTTTGGGTTAGGAAAAATTTAGATACTTCGGAATTCTAAAAAAAGGATATTAGATTATCATATAAGTTTTATGTTTAAATTGTTGTATTACACAAGAGAAGGCCAAACAGTGTTTGGATGTCTGGTTCTTGAATAACGCTTTTCAAATAAAATAATCCTTATCAACTTAAAGCAGGTATGTTACATTGCAGGGAAATATTGATATATTCCTATTAGCAGAATATATTTTACATAATATTTTGCAACCATTACTCGTAATTCCAATTTAATCAAGCAAATATAAACTTGGATTCATCAGTAATTAAAAGATATTATTCAAATTAGCCATTCAACTATTAACTTTCTTTTATTTAGATGGATTTATTCTTTATGTCATATTTACTATGAGGGTAAACAACATCTAACTTATACTGCAAGTATTCTAATAAATGTTGTATCACATCGAGAGCTCGTAATAGATAAATCTGTTTATTATTTTATTTTATCATAAAGATAAAGGTTAAGTTTTCTTTTTCAAAAAAATATTGCAAATATCAGAATAAATATTGTATCACCTCGAGAGCTCGCAATAAATAAATTCCTATATATATATATAATATTATATATATATATATATATATATATATATATATATATATATATATATATATATATATATATATATATATATATATATATTTATATTTATATTTATATTTATATTTATATTATATATATATATATATATATATATATTATATATATATATATATGTGTGTGTGTGTATATATATATTTTTTTTTATTTTAAAGATTTAAGTTTTGTTCCCAACCAGAGGAATGACAGACAAACAATAGATAAATTCTTATATAATTCATTATTTATTTTTAAGCTAAAAGGTTAAGGGTTTATTTTTCAACAAAACAACAGGAATCGAAGCCATAAATATCTTTTTTTTTTTTTCGGATCATCTAGTGAGAAAATTTGGAATTTACAATTCCAAATGGAATGGAAATGTTCCTCCTTTACATCCTATCGAATTCAGTTGATGATATCATTCCTTTGGGTGGAACATTCGAAGGAATCATTAACTGCGTCAATAGCATTCAAAGTTTAGAGGAACATTTGGAGAGAGAGAATCATACACGCGTATAAAATTGCGTAATAAAATTTTATAGACGATTCGAATGTTTATACGCAGTCGAGCCTTCTCTCCGGAGCGTGGAATCAAATGGATATGATACTGATGCAATAATCTCCAAACTTTATTTCAAAATGTAAATGAAATCTCCATCGAAATCTCCATCGAACACCAAAACATAGAGCGAGATATTTTCTCGTTAAATAGATTTCTCTCTCTCTCTCTCTCTCTCTCATCTCTCTCTCTCTCTCTCTCTCTCTCTCACTCTCTCTCTCTCTCTCTCTCTCTCTCTCTCTCTCTCTCTCTCTCTTTTTCATTTCCCAGCCTGGGCTTCAATTGTAGTGGAAATCATATATTTACGTCTTATAAAAGATATAAAAAATTATTGCATTAGTTAATCTGAACTAACACTGTCAATGTTGTTATGTTTTCTGAACATGCAAGTCAGTTGCTATATTATCTTTGCACATAAACTTCGGCCTTCCCCTTCTATTCCAATAAATTCTTTAGCTGACATCTTAAATGACATTTACGAAAAGAAAATAAGACTCAGTAGAGCGAAGACTTCTGCCAGGGAAGCATATGTATCGACCTTTTGGAATGATTTTGGGCGTTTTGCTCGTCTGGAACCTTGACCTTTGACCTTCCAAAATTTACTCATTTACAGATCTTTACATAACAGATTAAAAGCCTTGCAAGTTTCATTACTTTACGATTAAAAATGTGGATGTATGGTTAATGACCGGAATTTGACCTTTTCATTGACCTTGGCCTTTAGACTCAAACTTGACCCTTCACCTTAACATGTATTAATTGGCATGGATTTTCATATACTCAATTATGAACCAAGTTTGAAGTCTCTGTGACAACGATGTCCAAACTTATGGCTGATTACGTGAATTGGACACTTGGCTTGACAGTGACCTTGATATTTGACCTTGACCTTCCAAAATTTAATAATTTTGACTTTTTACATGAAAATTAATCCCTGCAAGTTTCATTACTGTACGATGGAAATTGTGGCCAGGAAGCTTTATAAAAAAGATAAAAAAAAAACACACACACACACACACAAACACAGAAAACGGCGGTAAAACAATCTCCTTCCAACTTCGTTGGCGGAGGTGAAAATTAGAACTTCCGGACCAACATACTTTACAAGAGTAAATACTCCTGGGGGAGGGGGGGGGTTGTCTAACGTTTTGACTGCTCATGGGCAATAAGAAAGTCCTGAAGACGCAACGTCGAACAGTGACTATAACTACATGAGTTCAACAATAACTGAGGAGTAAAGTACTGATATAGCAGTAAGACAGAATGAAAGAAACATGGAAAAAAGGGAGAGATGTAATAGTTGTTTTAGACAAGACAATGTCATTGAGGCTCCTGTTCAAGAGATTTTAACAAATATGATCCTCTTCTCTTTGCTGAACACGACCAAACCCCTAATCTTCTTCGATACTTTCACTTTTTTTTTCAAGTAAGTATAATAATTTCTGATGTAGGCTACATAAAAAAAAAAAAAAACTTATTTCCTATACGTTAAATTCAAGTAACAGGAGTTTTCGCCAAAATTTAGGATAGACTGCATTAAAAATTTATGTTAAACATGTTAAATTAAAGTTATATATGAATTTCTCTGAAAATTTAGGATAGACATGCATGGAAAACGTACACTATATACGTTAATTTATTCAAGTGACAGGACTTTTCACTGGAAATTTATGATAGACTACATAAAAAATCTTATGCCATACATGTTGAACACAAGTGACAAGACTTTTCTCTGAAAATTTAGGATAGGCATGCGTGAAAAAAAAAAGGTATATATTCTTTTTCTTCTTTATCTGTATCTTTTCCTACTTTTATGTGGGGTCGATGTTTCTGGCCATCGTTCTCCACGTACCTCTGCCCTACACTTCATCACTGGTTAATTCCTTTCATCGAAGATCTTCCTTGATACAGTCCATCCCTCTTCGCTTTGGTCTCCCTCTCCTTCTCCTTCCTGTACCTCCATTTCCATCACTCTCCTCCCAATATACTGATCATCTCTTCTCATGACATGGCCATACCACCTCAGTCGACTCTCTTGGATCTTATCTGATAGTTCTCTAACTCCTGTGGTACCCCTAATTACCTCATTCCGTATCTTATCTCTTCTTGTCACCCCACACATCCATCTCAACATTCTCATCTCAGCCACATCCAGATTCTTCTCTTCTGTCTTCTTTATTGCCCATGTTTCCGCTCCATACATCATCGCCGGTCTCACAACTGTCCTGTGCACTTTACCTTTCAGCTTAACTCCTATTTTCCTGTCGCTTAGTTCTCCACACACTTTTTTCCAATTCTTCCATCCAGTGTCTATTCTGTGGTTTATTTCTGCCCCAAGATCACCATCCTCTGTAACTGTTGACCCTAAATACTTGAAATTTTAAACGTTTTATTCTCTCTCCTTGTAAACTAACTTCCCCGTTTTCCCCATTTTTCAATCTCAAATGCTCTGTCTTTGTCCTGGCGATCTTCCATCCTCTATTTTCCATTTATCTTCTCCACTCCTCCAGTTTCTCTTCTACTACCTCTCGTCTAGTGGTACGCAGTATAACATTATTAGCAAAAAGCATACACCAAGGAGACTGATCTAATAACTAGGGTTACTACATTTATGACCATATCAAAAAGAGTTATACCATATCTGTTAAATTCAAGTAATATTATGACTTTAAACGGAAATCTTGGGATAGCCTACATGAAAAATCTTATGTCGTGTTGTTAAATTCAAGTGAAAATTTAAGAGAGACATGCATGAAAAAACTTATACCATATATGTTAAATTCCAGTAAGATTATGATTTGAAACTGAAATTTGGGGTAGACATGCAGGAAAAAACTTATACCATATATGTTAAATTCAAGTAATATTATGACTTTAAACTGATATTTGGGATAGACTACATGAAAAAATACTTTATGCCATACATGTTAAATTCAAGTGATATAAGATTTTTTCTGAGAATTTGGGATGAACTACATAAAAACTTATGCCATACAGGTTAAATTAAAGTAACACGAATTTTCACAGAAAACCTGATATTGAAGCTAGGAACTTGACAGTTGCAAATGTTGATTAATTATAAGTGTATGTGAATAATCTCTCCCAGCCACTTCTCATAAGTTCCCTTGATTGAATTAATTATGTGACAGAACGTTGCAATTGCATGATGTTAGAGACTAACTTTATTTCCTTTCAAAACGAGTCTCTTATAGGTTGATATTTAGATTATTCGTTTTTGTTATTTGTGGTATTTCTCTGATTGAACATCTACCTTTACTTCTATTTAATTATCTCTCAAGACGATTGAAGATATCATCATCATCATCAAATTGTGATTGTGATTATTATTATTATTATCATCGTCATCATCATCATCATCATTATTATTATTAGTAGTAGTAGTAGTAGTTGTTGTTGTTGTTGTTATTGCCGTTGTTGTCAACATAATGATCATTCAGGGTAAACGCGTGTGAGTTAGCGATGTTCTTCAAGAAGGATATTATTATTATTATTAATATTAATATTATCATTATCATTATCATTATCATTATTAACGCAAGTAGAAATGTTCTTCACGAAAGATCCGTGAAGACAACTAAAGCAAGTAAAGATGTGGGTAGGATAAAAGAGATAAGAGACACAAAAATGAAAAAGAGAAAGAGGACGTCCTTGCCTTGCTAATATACAAATTATACATGTTGAATAAGAATG
>NC_090731.1:34135025-34148255 GCF_036898095.1 Palaemon carinicauda | reverse complement strand
GTATGTATATATATATGTAAAGATGTATGTATGTATATATATACATACATATATATATATATATATATATATATATATATATATATATATATATATATATATATATATATATATATATATATTCATATATATATATATATATATATATATATATGAATATATATATATATATATATATATATATATATATATATATATATATATATATGAATATATATATATATATATATATATATATATATATATGTATATATATATATACATATATATGTATGTAAATATATGTGTATATATATATATATATATATATATATATATATATATATATATATATATATATACTGTATATATATATATATGATAAATTGTGTACATTTATATGTGTTTTCCATATTCAAGTAAGCCATATATTTTTGATACATTAATGTCTGGAGTCTCTTAACAACCTCGGGATCAGAGCCCCAGGCGAAATCATACAGAGATAAGAGCTTGTGACCGGCCGGGAGTCGAATCCTGGTCCGGCAAACTTATAGACATTGGTAAGTCACTGTCTATACAAGTTTTCTGGACCAAGGTTCGACTCCCAACCGGTCACAAGTTCTTCTCTTTGTACGATTTCGTCTGGGGTTCTGATCTTGAGGTCGTTAAGCGAATAAAGACATTAGTGTAACAAAAGGGTATGGGTTATTTAAATATATATATATATATATATATATATATATATATATATATATATATATATATATATATATATATATATATGTGTGTGTATATATATATATAAATTTATAATGTATATATACAGTATATACACTTATGTATATAAGTATAAATACATATATATACATTGATCTATCTATCTATATATATATATATATATATATATATATATATATATATATATATATATATATATATATCTATATATATATATATATATATATATATATATATATATTTATATATATATATATATATATATATATATATATATATATATATATATATATATGTGTGTGTGTGTGTGTGTGTGTGTTTGTGTGTATGTATACTAGCTAGGCTACTCTAATGGGAAAGGCAGGATGCTATAAGCCCAAGGGCTCCAACATGTAATGTAGTGTGCCCGAGTGTACCCTTAAGCAAGAGAACTTTAATCCAATACAGTAGAAGACCATAGTACAGAGAATATGCCATTATCAAAGACTAGAGAAAAAGTGTTTGATTTTAAAGTATCCTACTTGACGAACTGCTTACTATAGCTAAATTAGCCTCTTCTACTTTTGCCAAGTGTAAATCAGCCACTGAACAATTACAGTGCAGTAGTTAAGCCATTGAGAGACAAAACTTTTTCTGGTTATATCATTTATCTGGGGTTACTGAAATAATAGTTTTGGCCACTTTCCTCTTGGTAAGGGTAAAAGGGGCTCTTTAGATTTGGTAAGTAGCTCTTTTAGGAGAAAGGCACTCAAAAATCAAACCATTGTTCTCAAGTCTTGGGTGGTGCCATAGCCTCTGTACCAGGGTCTATCACTGTCTTCAGTTAGAGTTCTCTTGCTTGAGGATACACTCGAGCAAACTGAATAATCTTGTTTCTCTTCTTCTTGTTTTGTTGAAGTTTCTAAAGTTTATATAGGTTATTTACTGTTACTGTTCATAAAATATCTTATTTTTCCTTGTTCCCTTGCCTCGCTGAGCTATTTTCCCTGTTGGACACCCTGGGCTTAAAGTATTCTGCTTTTCTAACTATGGTTGTAACTTAGCAATTCATAATAATAAAAATAATAATAATTAAAAAAATAATAATAATATTATCTTAGGGTTGCCAGATGTGTAAGGAAAAAGGAGCATGCATAGAGAATATGCCGTAACCAGAGGAATCCCATGTAGTACTATCTGGCATATACATTATATATAAATATATATATATATATATATATATATATATATATATATATATATATATATATATATATATATATATATATATGTGTGTGTGTGTGTGTGTGTGTGTGTGTGTGTGTGTCTGTGTGTGTGTGTATGAAGATTCAGTTAAAAGCCATTCCTTATTCCTAGAGTTATTATAATTCGATCACGCGAAGTAAAAATTGAAGTTACGATAATCCATAATACGATAAAGTGTATGCTGAATATACAATGTATAGTTCCTCATATCGAAAAACAAAATATCGCATCCTTGTTCTCCTTTGATATCAATATCGCCTGAATCTGCCTTTGTTTTTATGCACCTAAGCATTTTTCTTCCTACATGGTGGATATGAGTAAGTTACTTCTGGAATAACAAACACCAAAATATGAAAGTGAAATACATGGCGGGTTGGAAAGAATAAAGAAAAGAAAGTCGAGTACCAAGATGAGATTTATGGGCGTTTGCCGGCACCCTGACACTTGGGCGCCCTTGCTATGGCTCTGTAAAAGAATGGTTTGTGAAGTTTGGTAGTTAGAGAGAGAGAGAGAGAGAGAGAGAGAGAGAGAGAGAGAGAGAGAGAGAGAGAGAGAGAGAGAGAGATTTCTGAATTACCTAAGCATGTGTTTGAGTCATATAAGACTTTAGGTGCTGCTTTGGTAAACGATTTCATTTATGGTGTGATCTCGGAAATTATTCTTTTGCTTTGGTATGATATCTCAATATTTTTAATAGGTAAAAAAAAAAAAAGAATAATAACAAATCTAATGGATCATGCTTCGCCGTGCGGTCATGTGTACTTGCAAGTGGTAATTATTATTATTATTTTTATTATTATTGTTATTATTATTATTATTGGCGTTGGTAATGTCATTATCAATACATCGATCAATCAAGGTAAATGCATGCGAGTAGTAATGTTATTCATGAAAGATCCATGAGGACAAGTAAAGCAAGTAAAGATGTGGGTAGGATAAAAGAGATAAGAGACACAAAAAGAAAAAGAGAAAGAGGACGTCCTTGCCTTGCTAATATACAAATTATACATGTTGAATATGAATGACACCCTCTAAGATATGCCACACTTAGCGTCAATGGAACAAGAGTTACTGCTAATGGCAATGCTCAACAAGCTACGACCCTCATCTGCATCTACTCTATCATCCAGCGATAGAGAAAGAGAGAGAGAGAGAGAGAGAGAGAGAGAGAGAGAGAGAGAGAGAGAGAGAGAGAGAGAGAGAGAGAGAGAGATTCTCGACGATTGTATGAGGAAAAAAAAGATTTAGAGAGATGTATATTTTGGGAAAGGAAAATTCAGATGAATTGAACTGGTTATCTCCATTATAATAGAAATGAACTGGTTGTATATATATATATATATATATATATATATATATATATATATATATATATATATATATATATATATATGTATATTCCTCCAACACTGAACGGCAACCACTAGGAAAACATCAATCTCCTTCAAATTCCTCAAACTAGCGGAAAGGATTAAATCTGCTGAATCTATCTGAACATTTAACTTACATTTTTGACGGGTCGCGTATATTAGTTCAATTATGAAAATCAAGAGTACGCATTCTAGCTACCGAGAATATAAAAAGTTAATTGTTTAAATCACAGAGCACTTGTCATTGGTTCTAGTTACCACTCCAAATCTCTAGGTATACAAAAAAACAATAAGCCAATTTTGGGTTGGTAAGAACCGCCGTCTCTTTAGCTAATAAGGAGAAGTTTGGGCTTGGGGGATATATATATATATATATATATATATATATATATATATATATATGTATATATATATATATATATATATATATATATATATATATATATATATATGTATGTATGTATGTTATGTATATTATATGTACATATATTAATATATTTATATATTTATATATATATATATATATATATATATATATATATATATATATATATATATATATATATATATATATATATATATATATATATATATATATATATATATACATATATATAATATATATATTTATATATATATATATATATATATATATATATATATACATATATATATATATATATATATATATATATATATATATATATATATATATATATATATATATATATATATATATATGTAATAAATGAAATAGTTAGTTATTACATGTTTAAAACACATGACGTAATATGTCATTGTGGATGAAGATGCTAGCGTGAGATTTGCTGTAGTCAGATAAAATCATAACAGGATGTATTTTGCATCCCTCGGCAATGTAACATTTTTCTGAAGCATCAACACAAATGCATACCTTGTGAAAGATTGTGTCGTCACCGGATGCAGGTGTCTTCCGAGACGAATGTAAAGTTTACATCTTGTGTATAAATGCTGAGACAACTAAACATACGATATCTGTGATATCGATAATTTAGGCAGTTCATATCTATACTTCACCTGAATTGGTCATCCAACCAAACCAGCTACACTCCTGTGATGGAGATGATTAACACTGTTGTTTTTAGAGAAAAAACCATTTTAAAGATACAATGATGAACTTTATTTCAAGACTCAACATCTCAAACAACACATACTCAATGTGTGTTAATAACAGTAGCACACTAATAAATGGTGGCAGCGCTAAAACTCTAAGAATCAGAGAAAGATCTTCAAGAAATCAACGTTAATGAATCTACAATTTTGACTAAGTACCATTGTCCATCGAAGTCTAAAAACATTTGATGAATGTTATACATACATACTGATGAACTGGATATTCAATCAACATCCTAGGAAACCCAAGGACTGACGTTCATCCATCCATATACCAAAGGCACTTCCCCCAATTTTGGGGGGTAGCCGACATCAACAAAGAAACAAAACAAAAAAGGGGACCTCTACTCTCTACGTTCCTCCAGTCTAACCAGGGACTCAGCCGAGTTCAGCTGGTACTGTTAGGGTGCCATAGCCCAACCTCCCACATTTTCCACCACAGATGAAGCTTCATACTGCTGAATCCCCTACTGCTGCTACCTCCGCGGTCATCTAAGGCACCGGAGGAAGCAGCAGGGCCTACCGGAACTGCGTCACAATCGCTCGCCATTCATTCCTATTTCTAGCACGCTCTCTTGCCTCTCTCACATCTATCCTCCTATCACCCAGAGCTTTCTTCACACCATCCATCCACCCAAACCTTGGCCTTCCTCTTGTACTTCTCCCATCAACTCTTGCATTCATCACCTTCTTTAGCAGACAGCCATTTTCCATTCTCTCAACATGGCCAAACCACCTCAACACATTCATATCCACTCTAGCCGCTAACTCATTTCTTACACCCGTTCTCACCCTCACCACTTCGTTCCTAACCCTATCTACTCGAGATACACCAGCCATACTCCTCAGACACTTCATCTCAACACATTCAATTTCTGTCTCTCCATCACTTTCATTCCCCACAACTCCGATCCATACATCACAGTTGGTACAATCACTTTCTCATATAGAACTCTCTTTACATTCATGCCCAACCCTCTATTTTTTACTACTCCCTTAACTGCCCCCAACACTTAGCAACCTTCATTCACTCTCTGACGTACATCTGCTTCCACTCTACCATTTGCTGCAACAACAGACCCCAAGTACTTGAACTGATCCACTTCCTCAAGTAACTCTCCATTCAACATGACATTCAACCTTGCACCACCTTCCCTTCTCATACATCTCATAACCTTACTCTTACCCACATTAACTCTCAACTTAATTCTCTCACACACCCTTCCAAATTCTGTCACTAGTCGGTCAAGCTTCTCTTCTGTGTCTGCTACCAGTACAGTATCATCCGCAAACAACAACTGATTTACCTCCCATTCATGATCATTCTCATCTACCAGTTTTAATCCTCGTCCAAGCACTCGAGCATTCATCTCTCTCACCACTCCATCAACATACAAGTTAAACAACCACGGCGACATCACACATCCCTGTCTCAGCCACACTCTCACCGGAAAGCAATCACTCACTTCATTTCCTATTCTAACATATGGTTTACTACCTTTGTAGAAACTTTTCACTGCTTGCAACAACCTTCCACCAACTCCATATAACCTCATCACAGTCCACATTGCTTCCCTATCAACTCTATCATATGCTTTCTCCAGATCCATAAACGCAACATACACATCCTTACCTTTGGCTAAATATTTCTTGCATATCTGCCTAACTGTAAAAATCTGATTCATACAACCCCTACCTCTTCTAAAACCACCCTGTACTTCCAAGATTGCATTCTCTGTTTTATCCTTAATCCTATTAATCAGTACTCTACCAGACACTTTTCCAACTACACTCAACAAACTAATACCTCTTGAATTACAACACTCATGCACATCTCCCTTACCCTTATATAGTGGTACAATACATGCACAGACCCAATCTACTGGTACCATTGACAACACAAAACACATATTAAACAATCTCACCAACCATTCAAGTACAGTCACACCTCCTTCCTTCAACATCTCAGCTTTCACACCATCCATACCAGATGCTTTTCCTACTCTCGTTTCATCTAGTGCTCTCCTCACTTCCTCTATTGTAATCTCTCTCTCATTCTCATCTCCCATCACTGGCACCTCAACACCTGGAACAGCAATTATATCTGCCTCCCTATTATCCTCAACATTCAGCAAACTCTCAAACTTACAAAACATATCCAGGAAGCACTACATTCAACGGAAACTCGGACGAAACATTGCTAACAAACATCAAGAGAGAGAGAGGATGTGACGACATCACACAGAACCATATAAAAGCTAAGTACAATTTTCAAATTCATTTCAGTTTGGGCAGTGAAGTGTAGTTATCACGATTTGTTAGTCAATTATTACTGGGGTGAGTGGTTTGCTAATCTTTTATTTTCCTTTCATTAAAGGAAACTGTGTTCAACTCCAAATTCTCATCTAGAATTTTTTCTCTCTTTGTGCTAATTCCTTTTTCTTTCAGAAATTCTCGGGAAATGTCTTGGGATTAGTAGCATTGTTTTTGGGAATTTTATTATAATCTTTGTCATTCAGAGCTTATGCGTTTACGCAGTGGACGTCTGTATTCATATAGATATTTTGATAGAATTGCAAGGGGTCGAAGAGATAGGAAAAGAAATACAGCAGTCATGACGCCCCCTGTGAGCCCCACCCCTGGACCTAGTGGCGTAGGACAGATTAATCCTCTCCCGATTGTGACGCTTGTAAATGCCAGGTCTGCAATCCTTCCTTTTCAGGGTCGGGTTAATGAGTTCTTGCCTCAAAATGTGGAATCATGGATTTCATCCGTCGATGCCCATTTAAATGCCAAACAAATCGTAGACCCTTTTGTACAATTACAAGAAGCTAAAAGTTTTATAGATTATTCTAAGGAGGATGCGAGTGCGTATTTAAGAGGTGTTTCATTTCAAGAAGCAGTTACCTGGGATGATTTCAAAGTTAGGTTACGCGCGGTCTATGGGGGTGAAGAAGCCTTGGATGTAGTATTAACGTTAAGAAATACACTTAATCAAGCCACTATGAATCGGCTTAATGTTTTTGAGAGAGCAGCTCTCATAGCTGATAGGCTTAATGAATATCAGGATATTTTAGGTAATTCCACTTGGGTTACTAGAGATAACATCGCCGTGAAAGATTTTTTACGATTAATGTATTTAACTTGCATGACACTTATGTTGCCTGAAGCTTTAGTGCGGTGTTTTGATAAAAAGTTAACGCCTGCAAGTACGGAATTGGATGTATATAAACAGATAAAAAAACACATGGCTAAGTGTCCAGATCTCGATCCCGTATTAACTCAAGTTTTTGCAAAGAATGAAACAAAGCCACGAACAGTGAACGTAGTTAATAATAGTCAAGTAGCGGGAATGACGTGTTATAATTGCAAACGTCAAGGTCACTTAATCGCGGACTGCAGAACGAAATTCTGTTCGGTACATAATAGTTCCACTCATTCGTACAGTCAATGTTACTCGTGTAAGACACAACAGAATCCCTGAAATACACAGTCAATTCCACAGTCAGTTCCATATGGAAATAAAAAGAAAAATCCTCTTTTTAACAATAAGAAGAAACAACCAAATGTCAATGTAGTTCAGAGTCCGAAACAAACAAACACTTCTTCGAATATCGCTGAGCCTGGGTCGTCAAACCAGACCTCGCAAGGTCAGACTAATTTTCAGAATGTGCAGAGCAAAGCAAATACCACATAATTAACTCCAGTGGGGAAGAGAGTGATGTTGGGTCAAGGTCATTCATGTCAACATCAATAGTATTGAATAATCAATTTAATGCTTTATCAGATCATTGTGAGGCAATAGATTTTCCTATGAGACACACGGCCGAATTAAGTAAAACAGTGCATGCTCCCGTAGATTTGCAACAAATTCATACAATAATAAGCCAAAATGAGTTATGACCAACCTTATATGCTGTAAATTTAGAACACAAATCCTTTACGTTATTTTTTGACTCTGGTAGTCCACGTAATATCATGGATTTGAGGACACATCATTTGTTGTTTTCGAACTTTCCGATAGAAAAATCCGGAGTTAGACTCTCGGGTATAGGAAATAATGAATTAAATGTCATAGGCATAACTCATGTTCAATTCAAAGTCGGTAAACACACGTTTGCCGATACATTTGTTGTTGTACAAAACATTGATATGTATCCAGCTGTAATTATAGGATACCCATCTATGGGAAATCAAAACATTATCTTACCCCCTGCCAAGCACGGCGTGTATATCAAAGGGAAATTCTTTAAGTCTTCTAATACCTTAAAATCAGTTTTGGATAAAAAGGAGACGACAAATGTAACCGTAACGTACGTTGAAGAACCAATAACTTGTCTCACTAATAAAGAAATAATATACGCGACCCAGCAGAATTCTCGTTCACCCATAATATCATCTTGCACGCAATCTATCGAGCCAAACGTACCTTCGAATTTGATAGTGCAAATAAAGAAAACATTACCGGGATCTGAAATATTAATCCTTTCCGACACTTTGAAAACTAACGGATTGTCTGTCACACAAGCTATTTATACAGTAGGCTCACATCAACAATGTAATATTGAAGTCTGTAATCATTTAAATAACACTTTAGTAATTCACAAAAATCAACATATCTTGGATGTAGAAGTTTATAAACATCGTATTCTTACCGTTGCTGAAATCAATCACTCTCAATCAGTTGCTGATGAATCCCTTTTGCAGTCTATTAAGAATAAAATCAATAAAGACATTCAAGACGAAGAAATTCAGCAGAAAATTTTTGGACTTTTAACTAAATATCATAATATTTTTTCCACTACGGATGGATCCTTAGGAAAAACAGATGTGATCGAGCATCAAATAAGGTTAAAGGACAAGCAGAAAACTATCTATGTACCCTCGTACAGACTCCCTATGAAATTCCAGAATGAAATAAATGATGAAGTAGGTAAAATGTTAGAAGAAGGAGTCATTAGGAAATCAAACAGCCCTTATAATTTTCCATTAATAGTTGTACCGAAAAAAGATCGAACATTGCGTATCTGCGTAGACTTCCATCGTCTAAACGAGGAGACGATCCCTGATCGATTCCCAGTGCCATGTACTGACGATATTTTGTCTTTGTTAGGTCAGAATAAATATTTTACCAGTTTGGACTTACTTAAAGGCTTTCACCAGATATCATTAGAAGAAGATAGTATCCCATACACAGCCTTCAGCACAGCCAGGGGACATTATGAATTTTTACGGATGCCTTTTGGTTTACGTTGTGCTCCCATAACATTTACAAAAATGATTAACATAGTGTTTGGAGACTTGCTAAGGGATATATTGCATGTCTATATGGACGACCTTGTAATCTTTTCCAACACCTTAGAAGAACATCTACGTAAGTTAGAATTAGTACTACAGAGATTAAGACAACATAACTTAAGGGTAAAGATTAGTAAGTGTGAATTTTTCAAAACAGAATTAATATATATGGGTTTCATGGTGTCAAGCCAAGGTCTCAAAGTAGTCCATGATAAGGTGTCGGCTATACGTAATTTTCCCATACCTACTTATGTCAAGGGAATACAGCAATTTCTGGGTTGTAGTGGATATAACAGGCGTTTTATACGCAACTATTCAATAATAGCCGCTCTTTTAACTGATCTTACGAAGAAGGGCGTAGATTTCATATGGTCTGAGCATCATCAACAGGCGTTTAATACCTTGAAAGATGGACTGTGTAGTTCTCCTCTCTTAAAATTTCCTGACTTCGGTAAGGAATTCTTCATTGCAACCGACGCCTCAGACTTAGGAGTAGGAGGGGTATTGCTTCAGCAATATGATAAACAATTTTTCCCGATAGCTTTTTATTCTCTAAAATTGAGAACTTCCGAAAGTAAGTATGCAGTAATAGACAAGGAAGGGCTAGCTATTGTTAATTCACTGGTGCATTTCAAGTTCATAATTTACGGTTATCCCGTTAAGGTTCTTACTGACCATAAACCACTAACCAAGTTCTTTAAAGGCTTCAACCACAGCCCTAAACGAACTCAGTGGCATTTGATCATTCAAGATTTTGGCGCAAGAATCGGGCATATACCTGGGAAAGCAAATATCATTGCGGATGCATTATCACGCAACCCCGTGTCATCTTGTATGGAGCCTTTAGCTGAATTAATAGATATATCAACATCCATGCCTATTGTTAAAACGATATCTGAACAAGAAGATTTAGGCTGGAGCGCTGAATTATTACAGACTGAGCAAAGAAAAGATCAGAAAATAGAAACAATTATAAATGCTGTGAAAGGCAATCATAAGGAAAAGGGATATATAAAGTATAAGCAGCAGAATTATATAATCAAAGATAATATTCTGTGTAGGACTGTGACAAGGAAAACCCGCAGCACACCACATGTAATTAACGACCAGGTAGTAGTACCAATCTCACTTATTTCCACTGTCCTGAATTGGTTGCATGCAAATCCATTACATGGACACCCGGGGTTCTCATTAATGTCACAGAAAGCCAAATCATTGTTTTATTGGCATACGATGCTTACAGATATAAAAAGACACATAGCTAATTGTCGCACATGTCAGGAAAACAAAGGGCATACAAAAACACCTGTCAGCCTAGGGGTTTATCCCGTGCCCAATCAACCCTTTGAAAGAATACATTTAGATTTGTTAACAGGATTTTACGAGTCAGACAGTGGAAATAAGCACCTCTTAGTAATTATAGATGCTTTAACTCGATATACAGAACTAATAGCGCTTAAAACTAAAACTGCGATTGAATGCGCTAGAAAGTTTTACGAGTGTTACATTTGTAAACATGGAATTCCACACATAATAATCTCAGACTCGGGTGGTGAATTTAATAATCACTTTCTTACCTCATTGTGTGAATTCCTTAGCATAAAGAAAATAAATACCATGATATATCACCCAGAGTCGAATGGGCTAGTGGAAAGAGCAAATAGGAAGATTTTAAATATATTAAGAGTAACACTAGGGGGATAAGACCCCAACTGGGATATTGCAATACCTGCGGCACTGAGTACTCTGAATCATTCATATCATATATCAATTAAAATGTCACCGCATGAAGCATTGTATGGTACCCCAGTTAGAACGCCTTTCCATGTATTAACGCCTACAACTAATCTATCAAATCCTTTAAAAGAATATATAAATGCAAGCAAAAGTCGATATGATATCCTTCGAAAGAATTTAGAAGAATCATAAATCATAATGAAAAGGAATCATGATAAAATAGCAAAGCCAACTAAAACATATACCGTGGGTGATAATATATATATACAGGTAAATGTACGTAAAGGACTCAATTATAAACTAACACCTAAGTTTGAAGGCCCATTTAACATTTTGGAAACATTAACGGCCAATAGGTTTAGAGTTCAAAACGTATCCCAACCCACGGATGAGAGAATAGTACCATTGGCTCACATAAGAAATTAAAAAAAAAAAGAAAAAAAAGAAAAAGAGAGAGAAAGAAGTGAGGGAAAAGTTTTTAGTTGTGCGATTAAAAGTTTTCTTCTTAATACAAGAGTAATTACATATATTTTTCTCGTTACAGGTTTCCAAGATGAATTTTTTGTTGTTGGGAGTGATATTGTTCGCTCAGACATTTTTCTCGTGTCGGATGAGGTCTAAAACTAAAAGTATAGATTTTAAATATGGCACTATAGTTGAAAGACAAGAAGACGTTTTTATTACATCGAGCAACGTAGTTGTAGAAGTGAATATGCAAGCAATTTTTCTTCCAGAGAATGATGTCACTAGCTTAAAGACCACCATTTCAAGATTTTCTGTCTCATTAGATGAGTTGCATAGAAGACATTTTCATTTGACTACAGAGAGTTCGCTTGGATCGACACTAAAAGTTGCAGAGATGCTATCTGATGACTTGCAAAATAAGACTTACGAGACAGAATCTTTGGCTTGTGACCTTTTGATGTGGACTGTAGGACACGAACATAAAGAAAGACAAAATCCGTTTATTTTTGCTACATTAAACATCTTTAGGTCTATTGCATGTTTAGGTTTAGGAATTTCCAATCGTCTTAAGATTAGTAATCAAAATAAGAAAATTGAGTTCTTGACTCATGAAGATGAATTGATTATGTCAGAACTAAGGAATCAGTTAGCTTCAATCAAATTATGGATTTAGTAAATGATCACTCAAGTAATATCAGTCAGATTATGGAAGTACAGGATTTGTTGGCAACGTTAACGTATTATGATTCAAAGATAGATCACATACATAACAGAATTGCACATTTCATTGAGAAATCCAAGGGTTATGTAGAAGCTATCACGTTAGCAACTAAACGTGTACTGTCACCCAATTTGTTGCCTGTAAATTACTTAAAGTTAGTTCTGGAGAACGGAAGGGATAAACTAGGCTATGTTCCTTTGTTAGGCGAACGTAGGATAGAATTTTATTACAGCCTAATTACAGTAAGCGTTGAAAATAACAAGATTAGGATTACAATTCCCTTTGATTCTTCTGATGCCTGGCAATCTTACAGGATAACACCATTTCCGACGTTCATGACGAATCACTCAAATCCAGTAATATCCAGTTTGACAGGACATGTATTGATTTCCCCAGACAAGGAAACATATACGGTCATTAAAGACTTAAATCAATTAACTCACTGTTCAGACGCAATGGATAGAAAAATATGTACAGCTGACTCATTTGAATTCCATAAAACTTAATGGATTCATGCGAGTTAGG
>NC_090731.1:34125025-34130025 GCF_036898095.1 Palaemon carinicauda | reverse complement strand
TTTCCTGCATGATTTTGGATTTCCGAGTGTTTTAAAATTTTATTGGAGCTTTAGGCTGTTTTTTATACATTTAAGATTATGTTGATTATTTCCAAGATAGTAGCCTATACGAGTGAGTTTCGGTGATTTAGGTAATCGATTCTCTTGGTGCCTAGGCTAAGTTGCTTATGGAGCCTTAGTATACTTTCTCATACTCCCCGGTTGCTTTCTTTTCTTTGGAGAAGGTATGCAATCCCTTTCCCTCTGTTTAAGCCTTGGGCTTAACCCTAGTGGTTTATCTGTATTAACTTTCGATACAACTATACTGGGGTGTTACTGTACCTTCCTGTTCCAGTAAGTCTAGCTTCAGAGAGGGACAGAACATTAGAGTTTTTAGTCTGAGTCTGTGTTTGTCTGGCTTAGGGTAGAGTCTCCCTCGCTGGCCTGACGCAGACACAGGAGGCTTAGCCTCCTTAGGTCACTGCCGAAGGTTTCTGTACTAGCAGACTAGTCCTTGTTGCTGTTCTCGGTGGGAGGATAAGATCCTTTCCCTGGGAGTAGCAACACCTTCCTTGCTTTGGTTCAGTGGGGGCTGGCAAGTATTGCTGGCCTCCATCCTTGGATCTCCCTTAGGCTAAGATGAGTTTTCTTGGCTGCGGGTGATCCTTCACTAAAGCAAGGTTGGTAGGACCCTCTTTTGTCCCTTCCCCCTCTATCTCTGTAATGGCCTAGCCATTACAGTACTGTACGTCATTCTACATCTGGACCTAGGATAGGTTAGGATGTGGAATAGACTCAGTCCCTTGCCGGCCGGTAGAGTCTGCCGGCCGGCAAGGGTCTTTTGCTTTGAGTGCTGCCCGGACCTCCCTTGGTCCCTCATCCATGTCTGCCTGTAGAGCCAGACGGCATTGGTCAGGAAGCCTGTCGTAGTCCTCTGGTTTTTTGCTGCTGGCCGGCATCGGTTGTTTACCTTTGCCGGCCGGCTAAATTCAAGCCCTTGTCTGCCGGTCGCTATGAGCAGTGGCCGGCAGCCGGTTACTACCTTGTGTAGTTTTCGGCCGGCAGTCATTGCCGGCCGACATTGGCTGTTGCCGGCCGGCAGTTACTGCCGGCCGGCACATGCATTTGAACCAGCGTTCTGCCGCCTTATAGCTGTTAAGTAGTATACTTTAAAGCTACTTGCCGGCCGGCACATTACCTTCTATACTGTACCAGTATTCTTCAGTATAACATATACTGTAGGAAGAAAACTATAGTATAAGTTTTGGTACAGCACTGTGTGTTCTAACACTTTTGTGTTGTCTTGCACAGCCCTTTGGTGTTGCCTTACAGATAAGAAAGTGAGTTCTTTCTTGTCTATTATCCGGTATTTTAAAATCGTACCTTAGGTGTGAGCTACACCTGTTTCCTCTGGAAACTTTTCATTGGTTACTCTAGGACAGATTAACCAAACGATTTTATTATCTGGAAGGCTGCAACAATTGGTTGTGAAGGAAACACAAGTGTGTGTCTTTCTTTTCTGATTTGTTATGCTAAACTGTGCATATCCAGTGATACGTAGTTCACTTGATACTCATGGAAATTTCTTCTCTTTACAGGAGGACCATCCGAAGTGCAGAAGTGTTTTCTGCAACGTCCGCAGTAAGAACCTCTGCGGACATGAGTTTTGTAGGAGGCACGCAGCATGCGCTGTCTCCAAGGGTGATCTCCAGTATTGGGACCCTCAGGTATGTACCGTGTGCACTAACCTGATTACTGAGGCCTTTGATTCCCCTAGGACGGCGGAATCAAGGGATATAGCAAGGGAGAAGCTTCGTACCTGGGTAAGGGGCTTCCAGAAGAACACCTCTGGACCTTATCTTCCAAGTGAGAAGATGAGGGCTTACCTTTTCCCTAGGACATCAGCTGATGCAGTGATTCCCCAGCCTCAAGAGGAGATCCCCCAAGTTCAGATCCAGGTGGATGCTGAAGTCCCGGTCGCATTGCAAGACATCCAGTTGGACGACAGGATGTCTGACGTGTCCGAGCGTCTGGAGGAAGACCTCCTGGCAGGAGCCCAGGCTGAAGTTCAAGCCCAAGACATTGTAGAGGAAGAGGTCGACGAGGTGTCGGCTACTCCGGTTCAGATCCCTGAGCCTATTCCCTCAACATCGTCCGCTCTCCCAGTAGAGCTGGGACAGGCCCTCTCCTCCATTGTTGGAATGATCCAACAAATGCAGAAGGAGAATCAGGAGAAGGTGACTGCAATGGAACTGCAGATGCAGAGGCTTGCAGCATCACATGGGCCCCAGAAAAGGCTCAATGTGAAAGACCTTCCCTTGTGCTCAGATGCTAACCCGTGGAGATATGCTGAGCACATGCCGATGACGACTGGAAAGATCGTTATCTTGGATAAGTTGGGTTCAGTTCCCCTAGAGGAGGTGGAATTCTGGCCCAGCAAGGGGTCATATCCGGACTGTTATGTCCGGTTGAGGAAGGAACCAGCTTCAAAGGAGGAGACAGAGCCGAAGGAGGTCATAGTGATGGACCATGCTAAGGCTCAAGCTTTGCTTTCATCCTCGATGAAAGAGAGAGGCTTCACGAACTCAAATGTAGCTGCATTGAGTAAGAAGCTCCCTTCTTTTGTGTCCTCTCCTGCTAGAGCCTTCCCCTTTTTACAGAAAGGGTTTGCGGCTGTACTAAAAGCAGTCGAGGCCGGCAAGCCTTGCCCCTCCCTGGAGGAGTGTAAACCCTTGTCGCTGGCCCTGCCTATGGACCACAAGGACTGGAAGGACGTCCATCTTACCTTCTCAGTCGGGAGGTTGGAGGCTGATATTGCCGGACGTCAGTTCGGCGAGGACCTCCCTAAGCTGTCTGACTTTCTTTTGCGGAGAGAGTTCAAGACAAAAGAAAGACTGGCTGCCTCAATGTCTCTTCAGACTACTCTTGAGACGATGGCAAGTGACCCCAAGGTCCATGAAATGTTCATGGTAGTGGCCAAGACTCATCTGGCCACAGTGACGAAGGATCTTTATAGCTTCGTCAGGGCGAGGAGAGCTTGTAGGGAGTTCGTGTTCACCTCGGCTACGGTGAGGCACGAGCCAACGAAACTAATCTCCTCCAACATTTGGGGCAAAGACCTTTTCCCTAGCGAATTGGTCAAAGAAGTTGTTGATAAGGCGGCCACGGAGAATAGAAACCTTCTCCAGAAGTGGGGCCTGGCTATCAACAGAAAGTCTTCCCCGGATGATCGTCCTCAACCAAAGAGGAAGACTATGAGGACTAGGCTACCGTCTCGGCCAGCCAAGCCACTTAGACAGAAACAGCAACTGCAATTGCCATTGCCTTCAGTGCCCCAGATGGTGGCACAAACCCCGACCACATTCCAGTGGGTACCCCAGGCCGTGTCGACACAGTCCACGGCATTCAACCCAACGTTCGAAGGGCAGTCAACTTCCTTTCGAGCAAAGCCTAGAGGAGCAGCCAGAGGCTCGTCTAGGCGCCCCTCAAGGGGAAGGGGATTCAGGGGTGGTCGCGGTCAGGGAGGCAAGACCTCTGGACAACAATCCAAGTGAGATGATACCGGTAGGAGGGAGACTTCAGAATTTTCGGGATCGGTGGATCTTCGATCCCTGGGCCCACAGCCTACTCAAGAATGGACTGGGCTGGAGCTGGTACAGCACTCCACCCCCGTGCCCTCGGTTTTTCCAACACTCCACCCCCGTTCTGGAGGAGTACATCCCAGAACTGTTGGAGAAAAAAGTGATCCGAAGGGTGAAGTTCATCAAATTCAAAGGGAGGCTGTTTTGTGTTCCCAAGAAAGACTCGGAAAAACTCAGAGTCATTCTGGACTTGTCGCCACTCAACAAGTTCATAGTGAATTGCAAATTCAAGATGCTAACACTGCAACACATAACGACCTTACTGCCCAAGAGGGCATATACCGTCTCCATAGACTTGTCAGACGCCTATTGGCACGTCCCAATCAGCCGTCGACTCTCCCCCTACCTAGGGTTCAAGCTACAACGAAGACTATACGCCTTCAGAGCCATGCCATTCGGGCTAAATATAGCCCCAAGGATCTTCACGAAGCTTGCGAGCGTAGCTCTCAAACAATTACGCCTAAACGGAATTCAGGTAGTAGCCTACCTGGACGACTGGCTGGTGTGGGCAGCATCCGAGACAGAATGCTTGCAAGCTTCCAGTCAAGTGATCCAGTTCCTAGAGTATCTAGGCTTCAAGATCAACAGAAAAAAGTCTCGACTTTCTCCATCTCAAAAGTTCCAGTGGCTGGGAATCCACTGGGACCTAATGTCACACCGTTTCTCCATTCCGCCGAAGAAAAGGAAGGAGATAGCGGGTTCTGTCAAGAGACTTCTAGATTCCAAAAGGATGTCAAGACGCGAACAGGAGAGGGTACTGGGTTCTCTCCAGTTTGCTTCGGTTACAGACCCAGTGCTAAGAGCACAGCTAAAGAATGCAACCGGAGTTTGGAGAATTTATGCATCAAACGCGCGAAGAGATCTGAGAAGACCAGTTCCTCTTCGGCTACGTACTCTTCTCAGGCCTTGGTCCCAAGCCAGACATCTAAAGAAGTCGGTTCTTCTTCAGCCACCTCCCCCGTCGGTGACGATTCACTCAGACGCCTCGAAGAAGGGATGGGGAGGTCACTCTCATCGGAAAAAAGTCCAGGGGACTTGGTCCAAGCTATTCAAGACCTTTCACATAAACTTTCTAGAAGCTATGGCAGTGCTCCTTACCTTAAAGAAAGTCTCCCCGCGTCACTCGATCCACATAAGGTTGGTGATGGACAGCGAGGTAGTTTTGAGATGCTTGAATCGACAAGGATCAAGGTCACCACCTCTCAACCAGGTGAGGTTGGCCATCTTCCGATTGGCGGAAAGGAAGAAGTGGTACCTGTCGGCAGTTCACCTTCAAGGAGTCCGCAATGTGACAGCGGACTCTCTATCCAGGTTCACACTGATAGAGTCAGAATGGTCGTTAGACGCAGGATCATTCTCCTTCATTCTGAGTCAAGTCCC
>NC_090731.1:34101166-34103666 GCF_036898095.1 Palaemon carinicauda | reverse complement strand
AGCTAAAAACGTATTATTGATATTTCCTGGTGTCAGCATATAACGAGTTATTGGGCATGTATAAACTGGTCATATTTATATATAATTATTTTCTTTTAAAATTAATAGGTTCAGGAAGCGTATTTTCTTACGGTTGGTCCCCAGTGAGATCTGGGCTTAGCGAAAAAAAAAATGTTCTAATTTCATTTTGTTTATTTTCTAAATGTTTGAAAGTTAGTCCGTATTCTTACTTTGGGTATTGCAGCATAGAATTTTTATCTTAAAAGAGTTCAAACAAAGCCAAGGAATTCTGTTTTTAATGTAAAAGCCGGACTTTTATTAGAGAGCAAATGTTTCGATTTATTTTCATTTTCTTTTCCAAATGTTTGAAAGTTCGTCCGAATTCTATTATGGGTAGTGCAGCATAGAAATTTTATTTAAATGAGTTCAAATAAAGAAAAATGAATTTTAGGTTTTTAATATCAAAGCCATTTTAATTTCTTTGTAGGTTATGACTTGCTTTTACTGCTTTTATTACCCAAGCCTTGGGGTGGTTTTGGCCTAATTAATCACATATCTCTGCCTGGTAATTGCCAGACGGGGTTTAGAGTCTTGCTCAAATTTGTTAATTCCTTTAGTGTCTGCAACCTTACTATCCTTGTGAGCTAATAATTGGGATTTTGGGGGGAGCCTATAATTCTACCTGCTGAGTCATCAGCAGTCATTACCTGGCCCACCCTGGCCCTAGCTTGGGCGGAGAGGGGCTTGGGCTTATCATATGATAGTCAGTCTCAAGGGTCCAGGACATTGTCCTGCTAGCTAGAGCAATGACACTGTTCCTTGCCTCTGCCATTCATGAGCGAACTCTAAACCTTTAATAGAAAAGCAGCAATGTATTGAATTTTTACCTCATAGATTATTGTCTCGTTGGAAACGTTCAGACGACACCTGGTGAGGAGAAACTACTGTTTGTCGTATATTGATTGAGAGTATTCACGAAGCATGTTTTTTTTTTTCTTTTTTTTTTTAAATATTGGTGCTCACATACATTTCCCGTATATAATAGAGCAAATGTCTGATCTTATATATACGAGTATATAGATATATATTTCTTCCCTGTCACGCTTGGGAGGTTGTAGTAGTCATTCCCTCACGACAGAGGAACCCCGTAAGGTACATTCTGAAACCACACCCATCCATTAATTGCATAGCCAGCGGGTTGTACTTAAGAAAAGGGGAGAGTGTTTGGAGGTTTTAATCTGTGTGTGTGCGTGCGCTTGCATATCTATCTAACTGTTTTAACGTCATTTTTGACGACTCGGGTACACTAGTTTGTTTAATCATCAAATAGGTTTCTTGGTCAGACCCTGTGATCTAGAGGCCGAGTTCCATCCGAGGCTTGATCTGAAAATGTGTGTCCAGAAACAGAAATTACTGGTAGACCTCGCTCTGAAGAAGTGCACCCAGCCACAACCCTTAGTGCGGGGTGAGGTCCTGTATTTAGCCCAGCCCACCACCTTTAGCATCTCTTACGCTATCTGTTTGTTTACTTTCCGCGATGTAAGAGTGTGACAGGGTGCACGTCTTCAGGGCGAGGTGCGCCAGGGACTCCTGTATCCTATGGCCTTGGTTCTCAAGTAGATTTCATTTGCAATTTTAGTGATTTTGCTAATAAAACAATTAATACCTTGTTTTTTTTTTTTTTTTGTTTTTTTTTACTTCAGAGGTGCCCAAACCCTCTTTCAACACAAGCTAGGAACAGGAAGGTCAGGCAAAGGCTGCTGATGACTCAGCAGGTAACCCTATAGGCTCCCCCAAGTCATCATCCTTAACTTACAAGAATGGTGAGGTTGCAGCGACCAAACAAACTAACGATTTTCAGCGGTACCCCTATCCCCAGTCTAGCGATCATATACTATAGTTCTAGTTTAAGATATTGTTGTTTAGTATATATCTTTTGTATGTTTTACCACCTGCTTGGTAAAAATTCCCTCCTGGCTAGTACAATGGTAGCGTGTATGCCTAGCATCCACATAGCGGCAGATCGATCCCAGCCTGGGACCGTGAGTTTAAGGTGTTTACTGGGGAGGCCACTGCTGTGGTTGAGTTCCACAATGGGGGTAGGGCTTGCCTGGCTGACGTCCTGTTGAGAATCTATTCTGGTGTAACTGGTACTGAAACCAGACACCTTTAACCTTTAACATTTAATGATATCATAATGCCAGATAATTCTGAAAGTATATATCGTTCCCAGAAGGAAAACAAAAATAGAAATGGCGGCTATGATATCAGATCCACTCTAACTCTACACATATAAGTGAATTATCCTTTCTGCTATCTCTTTGCTGCAGTGCTCCACAATATGTAATATCTAGTTTGCGTTATCTCCTAAGCACAAATAACTGCGATGTTCTGGTAAACAGATTTTTTGTCTTTTCCAGGAATTATAATTACTCCTGGAAGTTTTGAGCGTCAGAAGATAACATTATTTTCATAGATATTATTCGCAATCATAAGTCTC
>NC_090731.1:34083666-34086166 GCF_036898095.1 Palaemon carinicauda | reverse complement strand
ATAAAAACTTTAACAAAACAAGAGGAAGAGAAATAAGATAGGAGAGTGTGCTCGAGTGTACCCTCAAGCAAGAGAACTCTAACCCAAGACAGTGAAAGGCCATGGTACAGAGGCTATGGCACTACCCAAGACTAGAGAACAGTGGTTTGATTTTGGAGTGTCCTTCTCCTAGAAGAGCTGCTTACCATAGCTAAAGAGTCTCTTCTACCCTTACCAAGAGGAAAGTGGCACTGAACAAGTACAGTGCAGTAACCCCTTGGGTGATGAAGAATTGTTTGGTAATCTGTGTTGTCAGGTGTATGAGGATAGAGGAGAATATGTAAAGAATATGCCAGACTATTCAGTGTGTATGTAGGCAAAGGGAAAATGAACCGTAACCAGAGAGGAGGATCCAATGTAGTACTGTCTGGCCAGTCAAAAGACCCCATAACTCTCTAGCGGTAGTATCTCAACGGGTGGCTGGTGCCCTGGCCAACCTACTACCTACCTACTATGTAGTCTATCATAAATTTCCAGTGAAAAGTCCTGTCACTTGAATGAATTAACGTATATAGTGTACGTTTCCCATGCATTGTCTATCCTAAATTTTTAGAGAAATTCATATATAACTTAAATTTAACATGTTTGACATAAATTTTTAATGTAGTCTATCCTAAATTTTGGCGAAAATTCCTGTTTAATTGAATTTAACGTATAGGACATGTCTTTTTTTTTATTTTTTTTTTTTTTTTGTTGCCTACATCAGAAAGGATTTTATTTAAAAAAAAAAAAAAAAAGTGAAAGTATCGAAGGAGATTAGTGGTTTGGTTGTGTTCAGCCAAAGAGAAGTGGATCATGTTAGTTAAAATCTCAGGAACAATGTGTCTCAATGGCATTGTCTTGTCTAAAACAACTCCTATTACATCTCTCCCTTTTTTCCATGCTCCTTTCATTCTGTCTTACTGTTATATCAGTACTTTACTCCTCAGTTATTATTGATCTCAAGTAGTTATAGTCATTGTTCGACCTTGCGTCTTTAGGACTTTCTTATTACCCATAAGCAGTCAAAAAACGTTAGACATAACGCCCCCCGCCCCCCCCCCCCCCGGGGTATTTTCGCTTGTAAAGTATGTTAGTCCGGAAGTTCTAATTTTCACCTCCGCCAACGAAGTTGGAAGGTGATTGTTTTACCGCCTGTTTGTGTGTGTGTGTGTTTTTTAAGAGCTACATGGCCACAATTTTCATCGTGCAGTAATGAAACTTACAGGGTTAATTTTCATGTCAAAAGCTAAAAATTCTTAAATTTTGGAAGTACAATGTCAAATATCAAGGTCACTGTCAAGCCAACTGTCCAATTCACGTAGTCAGCCATAAGTTTGGACATCGTTGTCACAGAGACTTCAAACATGGTTCATAATTGAGTATATGAAAATCCATGCCAATTAATAAATGTTAAGGTCGAGGGTCAAGTTTGAGTCTAAGGCCAAGGTCAAGTAAAAGGTCAAATTCCGGTCATCAACTATACAGCCACATTTTTAATCGTAAAGTAATGAAAATTGCAAGGCTTTTAAACTGTTATGAAAAGAGCTGTAAATGAGTAAATTTTGGAAGGTCAAAGATCAAGGTCCCAGACGAGCAGAACGTCCAAAATCATTCCAAAAGGTCGATTCATAAACTTCTCTGGCAGAAGTCTGCGCTCTACTGAGTCTTATTTTGTTTTCATAAATGTCATTAGAGATGTCAGCAAAAGAGTTTATTGGAATAGAAGGGGAAGGCCGTAGTTTATAGATAATATAGCAACTGACTTGCATGTTCAGAAAGCATAACAACATTGACAGTATTAGTTCAGATTAACCAATGCAATAACTTTTTATATCTGTTATAAGACGTAAATATATGATTTCCACTACAATTGAAGCCCAGGCTGGGAAACGAAAAAAAAAAAAAAAGAAAGAAATCTACTTAACGAGAAAATATCTCTATGTTTTGGTGTTCGATGGAGATTTTGATGGAGATTTCATTTACATTTTGAAATAAAGTTTGGAGATTATTGGATCAGTATCATATCCATTTGATTCCACGCTTCGGAGAGAAGTCTTGACTGCCTATAAACATTCGAATCGTCTATAAAACTCTATTTTATTACGCAATTTTATACGTGTGTATGATTCTCTCTCCAAATGTTCCTCGAAAACTTTGAATGCTATTGACGCAGTTAATGACTCCTATGAATGTTCCACCTAAAGGAATGATATTATCAACGGAATTCGATAGGATGTAAAGGAGGAACATTTCCATTCCATTTGGAATTGTAAATTCCAAATTTTCTCACTAGATGATCAGATGAAAATCAGATATTTTTGGCTTCGATTCCTGTTGTTTTTGTTGAAAAAAAAAAACCCTTAACCTTTTAGCTTTAAAATAAATAATGAATTATATAAGAATCTATTTATTGCTTGTCTGTCACTCCTCTAGTTGGGAACAAAACCCAAATCTTCAAAATTGAATATATATATATATA
>NC_090731.1:34041619-34059119 GCF_036898095.1 Palaemon carinicauda | reverse complement strand
ACTATAGTTTGGGATGGGACGAGTTGGGACTTTTCCATATTGACCAGGAGACCCAATTCCTTGGTCAGATCTAGAGTCCACTGTAGATTCTCCAGACAGCGACGACTTGACGCAGCTCTTAAAAGCCAGTCGTCCAAATAGAGGGAGGCTCTGATGTTTGCTAAATGCAGGAACTTGGCAATATTCCTCATCAGTTTGGTAAAAACTAGAGGTGCCGTGCTTAGGCCAAAGCACAGGGCTTGGAACTGGTATACAACCTTCCCGAAAACGAACCTTAGAAAAGGTTGGGAATCTGGGTGGATGGGGACGTGAAAGTAAGCGTCCTTTAGGTCTAACGAGACCATCCAGTCTTCCTTCCTGACCGATGCTAGAACCGACTTTGTCGTCTCCATGGTGAACGTCTGCTTTGTGACAAAGACATTCAGAGCACTGACGTCTAGCACCGGTCTCCACCCTCCTGTCTTCTTCGGCACTAAGAAGAGGCGGTTGTAGAAGCCCGGGGATTGATGGTCCCGGACTATGACTACCGCTCCCTTTTGTAGTAAGAGAGACACCTCTTGCTGTAAAGCTTGTCTCTTGTCCTCCTCTCTGTACCTGGGAGAGAGGTCGATGGGAGTTGTTGCTAGAGGGGGGTTGCGCAAGAATGGAATTCTGTACCCCTCCCTGAGTAACTTCACAGACTGTGCGTCTGCGCCCCTGCTCTCCCAGGCCTGCCAGTAGATCTTGAGCCTGGCTCCCACTGCTGTCTGAAGAAGGTGGCAGTCAGACTCTGCCTCTAGAGGACTTGGAACCCTTCTTCTTGCTCCCACGTTGACTTCCGGCACGAGCACCTCCTCTGCTGGAGGCTCTGCCACGAAAGGGCGGAATGAACCTTGACGCTGGAGTGTCCATCCTGGGTCTAGGCACGGAGGGCAAAGGGGTGGCTTTGCGTGCGGATGACGCCACCAGGTCATGAGTGTCTTTCTGGATCAAAGAGGCGGCAATCTCCTTGATCAACTCTTCAGGGAAGAGACACTTCGAGAGGGGAGCAAACATAAGCTCCGACTTTTGACATGGGGTGACTCCAGCTGACAAGAAGGAGCAAAGGTGATCCCGCTTCTTGAGAACCCCAGACAGGAAAGAAGCCGCAAGCTCACTAGAACCATCCCGTATGGCTTTGTCCATGCAGGACATAATGAGCATGGAAGTTACCTTATCAGAAGGGGAGGTCTTCCTGCTTAACGCTCCCAAACACCAGTCCAAGAAGTTAAAGACTTCGAATGCACGGAAAACTCCCTTCATAAGATGGTCCATATCCGAAGGAGTCCAGCAAATCTTGGAGCGTCTCATAGCCAGCCTGCGGGGAGAGTCTACCAGACTTGAGAAGTCGCCCTGGGCAGAGGCAGGAACTCCCAAGCCGAGAACTTCTCCCGTGGCATACCAGACGCTAGATCTGGAAGCAAGCTTGGCCGGGGGAAACATGAAGGATGTCTTCCCAAGTTGCTTTTTGGACTGCAACCACTCTCCCAGTACCCTTAAAGCTCTCTTGGATGAGCGAGCGAGTACGAGCTTCGTAAAGGCAGGTGCTGCTGACTGCATGCCTAAAGCGAACTCAGAGGGAGGCGAGCGTGGTGCTGCAGACACAAACTGATCCGGATATAAATCCTTGAACAGCACAAGCACTTTCCTAAAGTCTAAGGAGGGAGGCGTGGTCTTGGGTTCGTCGATGTCCGAGTGTTGGTCGTCAAGATGTGCAGCTTCGTCATCATCAGATGGTGCATCGTCTGAATGTTGAGGAGGAAGAGGCAACGGAGTAGGTAAAGGCTGGACAGCTGAGTCCGGCAGCACGGGTGCATGCGTGGCTGCACTGGACCCAACGTCATGCCGCTGTTGGTCAGTCTGAGAACTGGCAACAACCATAGCTGAGTGGGTGCGCAAAGCGTCTACTCCCGACTGTGGAAGGGTAGCGGAGACCACCGTGGGTTGCGGAGGCTGACGCACCGCGTCAAAACACGGCAGCTTAACTCCACCCTCCTGTTGTTGTGGTAGCTCACGAACGGCAACGGAGGGTTCCGTGCGTCTGTGAACGTCAGCATGCGTCTGGCAGGGTCGACTGCGCATGGGTGGAGGAGCTCTCACAGCTGGAGTGTGGGAGCAGGTAGCCTCAGCGTCTGCTGGGCGCACAACCGTAGTAGGTTGTAGGCTACCGGGTGCAGCGTCAACCTTCTCCGCACGAAACTCCTGCAGAACAGCAGCTAACTGAATCTGCATAGACTGCAGCAAAGACCACTTAGGGTCTACAACAGCGGTTGCGGCAATAGACGGAGCTACTGCCTGTTGTGACTTAGGGTCTACAACAGTGGGTGCGGCAACAGACGGAGTTACTGCCTGTTGCGGTACCACTTTGCCTCTCTTAGGAGGTGTGCAGTCGTCGGAGGACTGCAGCGAGTCCGAACTGACCCAGTGGCTACACCTGGGCCGTTGGACTTGCTCGGAAGGGACCTTACGTTTAAGAGGCCGTGAGACCTTGGTCCATCGTTTCTGTCGAGAAACCTCTTCCGCAGACGAGGAATAAATGGGCTCACTCGTCTTCTTGTGGGTGGGACGATCTAGAAAAGATACGTCCGAAACCACGGAGGGAACGTCTGTCCGCTGATTAAAGCCTGTCGAACCCTTTGGTCGTACGACATTGCTTCTCCCCTGGGCTTGGGAGCTTGCAAGAGGTCCCGGACTGGGAGGACGACAGGCACGAACAGACGCACCCTCATGCGTAACACTGACACTTTTCACTGCACTGACACTCACTTCACTTCCCACTGCACTTTTACCTTTCAACTCCCTGACGTCAGCCATGAGTTGATTGCGGTCATTCGCCAATGACTCGACTCTCTCACCTAGAGCCTGAATGGCACGCATCATATCTGCCATTGAAGGTTGATGAGAGCTAGCAGGGGGGTCGGGTGCAACCACTACAGGGGAAGGAATAGGTTGTGGGGCATGGGGAGAGGAAAAATCAATTGAGCGAGACAAACTCCTCCTGATCCTATCCTTCTCTAGCCTACGTGCATATATAAGGAATTCTTGAAAATCGAATTCCGAAAGCCCAACGCATTCCTCACATCGATCTTCAAATTGACAGGCTTTACCCCTACAATTGGAACAAATGGTGTGCGGATCGATAGAGGCCTTCGGAAGACGCCTTGAACAGTCCCTAGCGCTACACTTCCTGTACTTGGGGACTTGAGAAGGGTCAGACATCTTGAATTAGTCAAAGGGGGGAATTCAAAATCTATCCAAGTCGTCAACAAATAATCCAAAATCTAACAAAAGAATGCAAGGAAGTATTGAAGATAACTTCTGCACAGCGATAGCTAATAACCAGAAATGAATACTTCACCAAATAATGTGAAATCAATCTAGAAAACAAGAGCGTATTTAGTAGGTCTTGCCGGTGGCACGACAGAGAGAAAATTGGCTCTGTGTTGACATCGAGTACTTGAGTACCTGCTCAACAGATGGCGCTGTTGATGTACACCCCCACCTGTATAGCGATCGCTGGGGTATTCCGTCCGTAGGTTTTTTCTGTCAGGCAGCAGAGCTGACAGCTATATGATCACCGGGTAAGTTTAATATTGAAAAATATATATATATATATATATATATATATATATATATATATATATATATATATATATATATATATATATATATATAAATATATATACATATATATATATATAAATGTATATACTGTATATATATATATATATATATATATATATATATATATATATATATATATATATATATATATATATATGTATATACTGTATATATATATATATATATATATATATATATATATATATATATATATATATATATATATATATATATAAAATATATATACATATGTATATAAATATATATATGTATATACTGTATATATATATATATATATATATATATATATATATATATATATATATATATATATATATATATATATATATATATATATATATATATATATATATACATATGTATATAAATATATATATATATATATATATATATATATGCTATATACATATATATATATATATATATATATATATATATATATGCTATATACATATATATATATATATATATATATATATATATATATATATATATATATATATGTAAGTATATACTGTTTTTATATATATATATATATATATATATATATATATATATATATATATATATATATATATATATATGTATATATATATATATATATATATATATATATATATATATATATATATATATATATATATATATATATATATATATATATATCAAGTATATATTGTCTCTCTCTCTCTCTCTCTCTCTCTCTCTCTCTCTCTCTCTCTCTCTCTCTCTCTCTCTCTCTCACAAATAATCTTTTTCACGGTCAAAAATTATTTCTTTGTAATCCTAGTATTTTCTTACATTTGTTCAATAGCATTCATTTTACTACTCAGTTATGTATATAACAAATCAAACCTTATCGATTTACTTTTTATTGTATGAGTAATATAATCTGCCAAATTACATTTCCAGCTCTCTCTCTCTCTCTCTCTCTCTCTCTCTCTCTCTCTCTCTCTCTCTCTCTCTCTCTCTCTCTCTCTCTCTCTCCTCCCAGAAAACTTCACAAACCATTCTTTTTCAGAGCCATAGCCATAGCAAGGGTGCCCAAGTGTCAGGGTGCCGGCAAACGCCCATAAATCTCATCTTGGTACTCGACTTTCTTTTCATTATTTTTTCCAACCCGCCATTTTTTCACTTTTAAATTTTAGTGTGTTATTCCAGGAGTACCTTACTCATATCCACCGTGGAGGAAGAAAAATGCTTAGGTACAGGATAACAAAGAGAAGAGTCAGGAGATATTGATATTAAAGGAGAACAAGGATGCGATATTTTATTTTTGATATGATGAACTATACATTGTATATTCAGCATATAAAACTTCGTATTATGAATTACCGTGGCTGTAATTTCTTTTCGCGTGATAGAATGATAATACCTCTAGGAATGCGAAATTTATGTCTTTTATCTGAATCTGCATATATATATATATATATATATATATATATATATATATATATATATATATATATATATATATATATATATATATATATATATATATATATATATATATATATATATATATATATATATTGGTGTGCTACTGTCTTAAGCACACATTTGAGTATGAGTTGTTTTCAGATGTATTTGAATGGTTTACTGAACACATTTTAGTAGTTTTTAAGTTTTATTGTGAATAACAACTGAGTTAAACATCTCCATCACTGGAGGAAGCTGTGTTGGTCCACATGACCAATTCTGGTGAAGTTTAGATATGAACTGAATAAATTACCGATATCACAAATATCGTATGCTTGCTTTTTCTTAACCAAGTGACGGAATCGGAAGACACCTGCATCCGGTGACGTCACAAACTTTCACACGAAGAGACAATGTGTTGACACTAAGAAAGAATGGCAACTTAGCATCTTACATCCTGCTTACAATTTGAGTTGACCATAGCAAATCTCACGGTCAGCTCTTCCAACCAACATGACATATTACGTCATTTGTTTTAAACATGTAATATTACTATTCTAACTATTACATAAGCTCGGCCAGCTATCTCAATTTTTTTACAAAAATTTAACAACAAGCCGAAACATGGTTATTAGGTGTGACTGGACATACGTATCATTCTTTGTTCAAAACTAGCTATATCCAACTGAGGACGAATGTCCAAATAGGCACATCAAAAATAATAACAATAATGCATACAAAAAAGATATTACCAAAGCAAAAAGAAAAATGCATGATAAAACCAAGATCATATATATGGTACATTGCTAGCAAATGATTACATGGTACCAAAAAACAAAATAAATTCTGACTTACAAATGATTCGGTAACTTGATAAAGAATAATTGTTACCTTTGTCAGAAACAAGATACTCAATTTTTAGTGCACAAATACAAATTCCTGGTACGTACATATATATGTATATTTATATATAGGGCTGATACATTTTATTAGATGCCCATAGATTCTGTTATATATCTTATATTTTTTTTTTTTTTTTTTTCTATTTTCTTTTTTAACATTCCGGCTTATATATTTTTATTAGATGCCGAGAGAAAAAAAATGATTTATATCCTTTTTTATTTTATTTATTTTTTTTTAAATGTTATTTTAAATGTATTTTTAACAATGCAAATGTAGAGAATTTCTTTAATTACATATTACTAGCGTACTAATCAGCTTTTCATACAAACATCATCCTGACAAATTACTCCCTTAGCGAATGAGGTGGCCACTCATACAGCTTTGAATTGGATCAGGTAGGGGGTATTGTCAGGGCTATTCAACTCGTTCCTTTGTAGCTGCTTGCTGTGCCGTAACCTACGCCAAACAAGGATGTTCACGGCGATAAAAATTAACACCGTTACACATAAACCTGCTAGTAATATAGGGTGAAGAATCTCTTTGTAAGTCGGCGACAGGTGGTCCTTTTCGGTAAGTTTCATTAAGCGTTTCGCCACACTTCCTTTATAGGGGAGAGGAAGTGCGGGCGTTGTAGAGGTCCACGTGAAGTTCGCGAAGTAAGCTCGTTCTCTGATGATTGTCCGTAGGCCAGTCACCATGGAATTCGGGGAAGTCCCGATACAGCCATCTGCTGCGACGAAGATGTTGTTGAAGGATGTGGATCCGTCAGGGCATGATACATTGAAGCCGTCCTTGTCGTATCGTATCCACGAGCCATTATTTAGTCTGCAATTGAATTCTTTATTGTCAAAGGGATAAAGCCTATCCAGACAATTTTCACTTGTATGGGAGAGAGCACCGTCTAGCACTATACCTAACTCGCATGAATCCATCAAGTTTTTACGGAATTCAAATGAGTCAGCTGTACATATTTTTCTATCCATTGCGTCTGAACAGTGAGTTAATTGATTTAAGTCTTTAATGACCGTATATGTTTCCTTGTCTGGGGAAATCAATACGTGTCCTGTCAAACTGGATATTACTGGATTTGAGTGATTCGTCATGAAAGTCGGAAATGGTGATATCCTGTAAGATTGCCAGGCATCAGAAGAATCAAAGGGAATTGTAATCCTAATCTTGTTATTATCTACGTTTACTGTAATTAGGCTGTAATAAAATTCTAACCTATGTTCGTCTAACAAAGGAACATAGCCTAGTTTATCCCTAGTGTTCTCCAGAACTAATTTTAAGTAACGTATAGGCAACAAATGGGGCGACAATACACCTTTAGTTGCTAACGTGATAGCTTCTACATAATCCTTGGATTTCTCAATGAAATGTGCAATTCTGTTATGTATGTGATCTATCTTTGAATCATAATACGTTAATGTTGCTAACAGATCCTGTACTTCCATAATTTGAACGATATTATCTGAATGTTCATTTAACAAATCCATAATTTTATTGATTGAAGCTAACTGATCCCTTAGTTCTGACATAATCAATTCATCTTTATGAGTCAAGAACTCAATTTTCTTACTTTGATTACTAATTTTAAGACGATTGGAAAGTCCTAAACATAAACTTGCAACAGACCCAAAGATGCTTAATGCAGCATAAATGAACGGATTCCGTCTTTCTTTTTGTTCGTGTCCTACAGTCCACATCAAAAGGTCATAAGCCAAAGATCCTGTCTCTCCAGTCTTATTTTTCAAGTCATCAGATAGCATCTCTGCAACTTTTAATGTTGATCCAAGCAAACTCTTAGTAGTCAAATGAAAATGTCTCCTATGCAACTCATCCAATGATGCAGAAAACCTTGAAATGGCGGTTCTTAAGCTAGTGACATCATTCTCTTGAAGAAAAATTGCTTGCATATGCACTTCGACAATTACGTTGGTTGATGTAATAAAAATGTCTTCTTGTCTTTCAACTATATTTCCATATTTAAAATATATATTCTTAGTCTTAGAACTCATCCCATACGAAAAAAATGTCTGAGCGAACAATATCACTCCCAACAACAAAAAATTCATCTTGGAAACCTGTAACGAGAAAAAATATATGTAATTACTCCTGTATTAAAAAGAAAACTTTTAGTCACAAAAATTAAAATTTTTCCTCACTTCTTTTTAATTTCTTATGTGAGACAATGGTACTATTCTCTCATCCGTGGGTTGGGCTACGTTTTGAATTCTAAACCTATTGGCCGTTAATGTTTCCAAAATGTTAAATGGGCCTTCAAACTTAGGTGTTAGTTTATAGTTGAGCCCTTTTCTGACATTGATTTGAATATAGATGTTATCACCCACGGTATATGTTTTAGTTGGTTTCGCTATTTTATCATGATTCCTTTTCATTATGATTTGTGATTCTTCTAAATTCTTTCGAAGGATATCATATCGACATATACTTGCATTTATACATTCTTTTAAAGGATTTGATATATTAGTTGTAGGCGTTAATACATGGAAAGGTGTTCTAACTGGGGTACCATACAATGCTTCATGCGGTGACATTTTAATTGATATATGATATGAATGATTCAGAGTACTCAGTGCCGCCGGTATTGCAATATCCCAGTTGGGGTCTGATCCCCCTAGTGTTACCCTCAATATATTTAATATCTTCCTATTTGCTCTTTCCACTAGCCCATTCGACTCTGGGTGATATATCATGGTATTGACCTTCTTTATGTTGAGGAATTCACACAATGAGGTAAGAAAGTTATTATTAAATTCACCACCCGAGTCTGAGATTATCATGTGTGGAATTCCATGTTTACAAATGTAACACTCGTAAAACTTCCTAGCGCATTCAATCGCAGTTTTAGTTTTAAGCGCTATTAGTTCTGTATATCGAGTTAAAGCATCTATAATTACTAAGAGGTGCTTATTTCCTCTGTCTGACTCGTAAAATCCTGTTAACAAATCTAAATGTATTCTTTCAAAGGGTTGATTGGGAACAGGATAAGCTCCTAAGCTAACAGGTGTTTTCGTATGCCCTTTGTTTTCCTGACATGTGCGACAATTAGCTATGTGTCTTTTTATATCTGTAAGCATTGTATGCCAATAAAACAATGATTTGGCTTTCTGTGACATTAATGAGAACCCAGGGTGTCCATGTAATGGATTTGAATGCAACCAATTCAGGACAGTGGAAACAAGTGAGTTTGGTACTACTACCTGGTCGTTAGTTACATGTGGTGTATTGCGGGTTTTCCTTGTCACAGTCCTACACAGAATATTATCTTTGATTACATAATTCTGCTGCTTATACTTTATATATTCTTTTTCTTTATGATTGCCTTTCAAAGCATTTATAATTGTTTCTATTTTCTGATCTTTTCTTTGCTCAGTCTGTAACAATTCAGCACTCCAGCCTAAATCTTCTTGTTCAGATATTGTTTTTACAATAGGCATGGATGTTGATATATCTATTAATTCAGCTAAAGACTCCGTACAAGATGACACGGGGTTGCGTGATAATGCATCCGCAATGATATTTGCTTTCCCAGGTAAATACCCGATTCTTGCGCCAAAATCTTGAATGATTAAATGCCACCGAGTTCGTTTAGGGCTGTGATTGAAGCCTTTAAAGAACTCTGTTAGTGGTTTATGGTCAGTAAGAACCTTAACGGGATAACCGTAAATTATGAACTTAAAATGCACTAGCGAATTAACAATAGCTAGTCCTTCCTTGTCTATTACTGCATACTTACTTTCGGAAGTTCTCAATTTTCGAGAATAGAAAGCTATCGGGAAAAACTGTTTATCATATTGCTGAAGCAATACCCCTCCTACTCCTAAGTCTGAGGCGTCTGTTGCAATGAAGAATTCCTTACCGAAGTCAGGAAATTTTAAGATAGGAGAACTACACAGTTCATCTTTCAAAGTATTAAACGCCTGTTGATGTTGCTCAGACCATATGAAATCTACGCCCTTCTTCGTAAGATCAGTTAAAGGAGCGGCTATTATTGAATAGTTGCGTATAAAACGCCTGTAATATCCACTACAACCCAGAAATTGCTGTATTCCCTTGACATTAGTAGGTATGGGAAAATTACGTATAGCCGACACCTTATCATGGACTACTTTAAGACCTTGGCTTGACACCATGAAACCCAAATATATTAATTCTGTTTTGAAAAATTCACACTTACTAATCTTTACCCTTAAGTTATGTTGTCTTAATCTCTGTAGTACTAGTTCTAACTTACGTAGATGTTCCTCTAAGGTGTTGGAAAAGATTACAAGATCATCCATATAGGCATGCAATATATCCCCTAACAAGTCTCCAAACACTATGTTAATCATTCTTGTAAATGTTATAGGAGCACAACGTAAACCAAAAGGCATCCGTAAAAATTCATAATGTCCCCTGGCTGTGCTGAAGGCTGTGTATGGGATACTATCTTCTTCTAATGATATCTGGTGAAAGCCTTTAAGTAAGTCCAAACTGGTAAAATATTTATTCTGACCTAACAAAGACAAAATATCGTCAGTACATGGCACTGGGAATCGATCAGGGATCGTTTCCTCGTTTAGACGACGAAAGTCGACGCAGATACGCCATGTTCGATCTTTTTTCGGTACAACTATTAAAGGAAAATTTTAAGGGCTATTTGATTTTCTAATGACTCCTTCCTCTAACATTTTACCTACTTCATCATTTATTTCATTCTGGAATTTCATAGGGAGTCTGTACGAGGGTACATATATAATTTTCTGTTTGTCTTTTAACCTTATTTGATGCTCGATCACATCTGTTTTTCCTAAGGATCCATCCGTAGTGGAAAAGACATCTGTATATTTATTTAAAAGTTCAAAAATTTTCTGCTGAATTTCTTCGTCTTGAATGTCCTTACTGATTTTATTTTTAATAGATCGTAAAAGGGATTCATCCGCAACTGATTGAGAGTGATTCATTTCAGCAACGGTAAGAATACGATGTTTATAAACTTCTACATCCAAGATATGTTGATTTTTGTGAATTACTAAAGTGTTATTTAAATGATTACAGACTTCGATATTACATTGCTGATGTGAGCCTACTGTATAAATAGCTTGTGTGACAGACAATCCGTTAGTTTTCAAAGTATCGGAAAGGATTAATATTTCAGATCCCGGTAGTGTTTTCTTTATTTGCACTATTAAATTCGAAGGTATGTTTGGTTCGATATATTGCGTGCAAGATGATATTACGGGTGAACGAGAATTCTGCTGGGTCGCGTATATTATTTTTTTATTAGTGAGACAAGTTATTGGTTCTTCAACGTACGTTACGGTTACATTTGTCGTCTCCTTTTTATCCAAAACTGACTTTAAAGTATTAGAAGACTTATAGAATTTCCCTTTGATATACACGCCGTGCTTTGCAGGAGCTAAGATAATGTTTTGATTTCCCATAGATGGGTATCCTATAATTACAGCTGGATACATATTAATGTTTTTCACAACAACAAATGTATCGGCAAACGTGCGATTACCGACTCTGAACTGAACATGAGTTATGCCTATGACGTTTAATTCATTATTTCCTATACCTGAAAGTCTAATTCCTGATTTTTCAATCGGAAAGTTCGAAAACAACAAATGATGCGTCTTCAAATCCATAATATTACGTGGACTACCAGAGTCAAAAAATAACGTAAAGGATTTGTGTTCTAAATTTACAGCATATAAGGTTGGCCGTAACTCATTTTGGCTTATTATTGTATGAATACGTTGCAAATCTACGGGAGCATGCACTGTTTTACTTAATTCGGCCGTGTGTTTCATAGGAAAATCTATTGTCTCACAATTATCTGATAAAACATTAAATTGATTATTCAATACTATTGATGTTGACATAAATGACCTTGACCCAACATCACTCTCTTCCCCTCTAGAGTTAACTATGTGGTATTTGCTTTGCTCTGCACATTCTGAAAATTAGGCTGACTTTGCGAGGTCTGGTTTGACGGCCCAGGCTCAGCGATATTTGAAGAAGTGTTTGTTTGTTTCGTACTCTGAACTGCATTGACATTTTGTTGTTTCTTCTTATTGTTAAAATGAGGATTTTTCTTTTTATTTCCATATGGAACTGACTGTGGAATTGACTGTGCATTTCTAGGATATTGTTGTGTCTTACGCGCGTAACATTGACTATAAGAATGTGATCCTGTGTTGTGAACTGAACAAAATTTCGTTCTACAGTCTGCGCTTATGTGACCTTGACGTTTGCAGTTGTAACACGTCACTCCCGCTACTGGATTATTAATTACGTTCACTGTTTGTGGTTTTGTTTCATTCTTAGCAAAAACTTGAGTTAACACGGGATCGAGATCTGGACACTTGGACATGTGTTTCTTTATCTGTTTATAGACATCCAATTCCGTACTTGCAGGCATTAACTTCTTATCAAAGCACCGCACTAAAGCTTCAGGCAACATAAGTGTCATGCAAGTTAAATACATTAATCGTAAAAAATCTTTCACGGAGATATTATCGTTAGTAACCCAAGTGGAATTACCTAAAATGTCCTGATATTCGTTAAGCCTATTAGCTATGAGAGCTGCTCTCTCAACAACATTAAGCCAATTCATAGTGGCTTGATTAAGTGTATTTCGTAACGTTAACACTACATCCAAAGCTTCCTCACCCCCATAGATCGCGCGTAACCTAACTTTGAAATCATCCCAAGTAACTGCTTCCTGAAATGAAACACCTCTTAAATACGCACTCGCATCCCCCTTAGAAAAATCTATAAAACTTTTAGCTTCTTGTAATTGTACAAAAGGATCTACGATTTGTTTGGCATTTAAATGGGCATCAACGGATGAAATCCATGACTCCACATTTTGTGGCAAGAACCCGTTGACACGGCCTTGAAAAGGAAGGATTGCTGACCTGGCATTTACAAGCGTCACAATTGGAGGAGGATTAGCCTGGCCTACACCACTAGGTCCAGGGGTAGGGCTGACAGGAGGAGCCATGACTGCTGTATTCTTTTTTTTTTTCTATCTCTTTGACCCCTTTCAATCCTATCAAAATATCTATATGAGTACAGACGCCCACTGTGTAAACGCATATGTATAATAAAATTCCCCCAACAATGTTACTAATCCCAATACATTTCCCCCCAAGAGTTTATGAAAGAAAAAGGAATTAGCACAAAGAAAGAAAAATTCTAAATGAGAATTCGGAGTTTCTTATAACAAAGTTTAGGAATTCACTCACCCCAGTAATAATTGACTAACGACTTGTGATAACTACACTTCACTGCACAAACTGAAATGAATACAAAATCTCTGTACTTAGCTTATATATGAAGTCGAGTCGTCTCTCTCTCTCTCTCTCTCTTGATGTTTTGTTAGCGATGTCTCGTTCTAGTTTCTTGTTGTTTGTAGTTCTTCCTGGATATGTCTTGCAATAGTTGAACGCCAGTCCTTGGGTTTCCTAGGATGTTGATTGAAGATTCTATTTGTATACTAACATATGTTGGTGTTAGCATTTCCGTTGGACTTAGTCAAAATTGTAGATTCTTGTAGATAGTTTTATTTTGAAGTCTTGAAGATCATTCTCTGGTTTTACAGCTTTTATGTTGAAGTCTTGAAGATATATCTCTGGTTTTACAGCTATTTATTTTGAAGTCTTGAAGATATTTCTCTAATTCTTAGAGTTTAATCGCTGCCTTAGAGTTTAATCGCTGCCACCATTTATTGGTGTGCTACTGTCTTAAGCACACATTTGAGTATGAGTTGTTTTCAGATGTATTTGAATGGTTTACTGAACACATTTTAGTAGTTTTTAAGTTTTATTGTGAATAACAACTGAGTTAAACATCTCCATCACTGGAGGAAGCTGTGTTGGTCCACATGACCAATTCTGGTGAAGTTTAGATATGAACTGAATAAATTACCGATATCACAAATATCGTATGCTTGCTTTTTCTTAACCAAGTGACGGAATCGGAAGACACCTGCATCCGGTGACGTCACAAACTTTCACACGAAGAGACAATGTGTTGACACTAAGAAAGAATGGCAACTTAGCATCTTACATCCTGCTTACAATTTGAGTTGACCATAGCAAATCTCACGGTCAGCTCTTCCAACCAACATGACATATTACGTCATTTGTTTTAAACATGTAATATTACTATTCTAACTATTACATATATATATACATATGTATATATATATATATATATATATATATATATATATATATATATATATATATATATATATATATATATATATATATAAATATATCATAATCTTTATCATTACTACTTGCTAAGATACAGCCCTAGTTGGAATATCAGAATGTTATAAGCCCAGGGGCCCCAACAGGGAAAATAGCTCATTGAGAAAAGGAAACAAGGAAAGATCACATACTTTAACAACAGTAACATTAACATTAAAATATATTTATCCTATATAAACTTTACAAACTTTAATAAAACAAGAGGAAAATAATTAAGATAGAATAGTGTGCCCGAGTGTATCCTCAAGTACGAGAACTCTAACTCAAGACAGTTGAAGACCATGGTACAGAGGCTATGGCACTACCCAAGACAAGAACAATGGCTTGATTTGAGAGTGTCCTTTTCCTAGAAGAGCTGCTTACCATAGCTAAAGTCTCTTCTACCCTTATCAAGAGGAAAGTGGCCACTAAACTATTACAGTGCCGTAACCCCAGATAACCGCAATATAAAATCGTATCGCAGGGGGTTAACTATTGCACTGTAATCTTTCAGTGGCTGATTAACGCTTGCCAAATTACAAGAGACTATTTAGCTATATTAATCAGTTCGTCGAGGAGGACACTCCAAAATCAATCAATTATTCAATAGTCTTAGGTAGTGGCATAGCCTCTGTACTATGGTCTTCTACTGTCTTTGATTAGAGTTCTCTTGCTTAAGAATACACTTAGGCCCAGCATTTTTCATGTTGGAGCTCTTGAGCTTATTTTCCAATTAGAGTAGCTTAGCTAGTACACACATACACAGTATATATTTATATATATATATATATATATATATATATATATATATATATATATATATATATATATATATATATATATATATATATATATATATATATACGTGAAATCACACATATAAATGTGTAAATATGTATGTATATATATATATATATATATATATATATAATATATATATATATATATATATATATATATATATATATTTATATACGTATATATATATATATATATATATATATAAAAATAAGCATATATGTATAAAATATGTATATACTGTATACGCAACAACAACGACAAATGCAACCGTTTCTAGTCTTCAGACATGTCTTGGTCATATTTGAGGTTTGACATTTTCATCACCACGCTAGCCACTGTTGATTGATGATGGTGGGAGACTTTTTATCTGATTGCTCACAACAAACCAGCAAAGTATATATGGCCTTCATAAGTACAGCTTTGCTGATCATAGCGATGCGCAAACCATTTCATCATGTTATCGGCACTGTCATGTATTTCTCACAGTTCTATCCCTTTGAGATCATCTATATCCTCATTATCTTTATTCTGGTATCAGTTCCAGCAACGGCAAAGCTCATCAAATCAGATATAATTGGAGATGATTATGCAATGAGAGAAATCTGGAAAATTGGGCGATTGTCAAAGGCAAAGAAAGATCTCATTATAATAGTTGGATCCTGTTCAGTGGGTGATAACACCCTATCCCCTTAGAATTAGTATTCATCTACGCGCTATCCATTACGGGAATAATTGCGATGAGTATTTTTCTTTTGAAAGGCCTAACTAGATGAAAATCCTTTCTGTGCCTCTAAGGTTACCAGATCGGGTTTTTGTTTGTTAGTTCCTTTCAATTTTTTTTTTTTACTTACAAAAGAACTGTGGTTTTCATCAGATTGGTCAAGTGCAGTTGTATCAGCTGTACTTGATAGCAACATCAGAGAGAGAGAGAGAGAGAGAGAGAGAGAGAGAGAGAGAGAGAGAGAGAGAGAGAGAGAGAGAGAGAGAGAGAAAAGTGAGAGAAACAAAAAGAGAATCGTAAATAATAAAAGAAAAGTGAAAAAAGATGCTAGAAAAATGGGAAATAAAAAGATTTGAGAATAATAGCTAGGGCAACTTGAGAGAGAGAGAGAGAGAGAGAGAGAGAGAGAGAGAGAGAGAGAGAGAGAGAATCTCATGAATATCTTATGAATGGAATCTCGTCTAGGGAGTAACATCTTGATGAGCCCTCCCATTTTCGGTTTGAAGGAATATTTATCACTTACGTCCGTTGCTCCTCTCTCTCTCTCTCTCTCTCTCTCTCTCTCTCTCTCTCTCTCTCTCTCTCTCTCTCTCTCTCTCTCTCTCTCTCTCTCATGATGTCCTAGCTGCTATTCTGTAATCTTTTATTCCTATTTTGCAAGTGTCATTTTTTATTTTCCTTTTTTATTTACGTTCTCTCTCTCTCTCTCTCTCTCTCTCTCTCTCTCTCTCTCTCTCTCTCTCTCTCTCTCTCTCTCTCTCTCTCTCTCTCCTATTCTCGTCTTTCCTGTCGTATGTTTCCCACGTAAGGTAGATTTTCCATTTCTTCTACACGTCCACAAGGACATGACATCTCCCCAGATGGATTCTTTATGGCCTCCCAGGTTCTTTACGACGTCCCTCTCCATATCTAGTCTTCAGCTCTTCTCCCAATACCCGATCCTTGGTTTGTCTGTGTTTATCTCATCTTTGACATGCTTTCTCTCATCTGCTTTAAATCCTCCTCTGTTCCTTTTATTATTTCTTTTTTTCTCTTTTTTCTCTAAAAGTACCAAATTCTCCACTACGCCTCTCATAATCATTGCTTCTCTTTTTCTTCTCGTTCAAAATTCTATTTTTGTGTATTCTCTTCTCTTTCCTATCCTCCAATTTCTCCTCTACCCCTTTCATTACCGCCGCCAATGAAGTTGAGAGGACGTCGTGTTTTCCCCTCTGTTTGTCTGTTTTTCCGTTTGTCTGTTTGTTTGTTTGTTAAGAGGAGGAAATGATTAAATTTTGAAGGTCCTAGGTTAAAGGTCAAGGTCAAGGTTTATCAAAAGGTCGACCGAATTAACCTAAACCTTAACCCCAAGTTCGCATATGGTTGTTACACAGATTTCAAATACGCCTGCGGTCTAAATTAATTCTGGAAAGGCGACCTGGTTTTGAGAAATAAGCTGTCGTGGCGGAGGTCTACACTGAGAGCTTTTCTAGTTATTTCTTGTTTTCTTTTCTCTCTCTATGTTCTGAAATCTCCAATACGCCTCTCTATCCCTTTCACTATTTCATGCTTCATTTTGTTCTCCAAGTTTCCAAGAAACATATCTTTATTGGGCCGCTTTCTTCTTTGTGTTTCAGTCCTCATTGCTCACTTATCCTTTCATTATTTCTCTATTTTCCTCTATCTTCTCCAATTTTTAAATTCTATTCTATCCAACTTATATTTTCCTTATGTTTCTCTTCTT